>NW_020191691.1:0-30676 GCF_002263795.3 Bos taurus | reverse complement strand
AGAAATAAGAGAGTAGATAAAGAATAAAACTAGGTAATCCAAGTTGAAAAGAAGTGAAACTTGCACTTGTTTGGTCAGATGACATGATACTAGACAACTAAGAAAAGCTCTAATGTTGCTCTGTGAGAAAAACTTACTGTGAGCTCCATCAACTGCAATTAGGCTAAACGTTAGCTAGATTTATTCAAACACTTAAATACTTCAGTGAATTGTTCCTTATGACCCTTGGGATAACTCTACCTGTGCACTTTCTTCGTTTTGCAAAAGCCTGCTTCCCTATTATCTACTTAAGACTATTTTGGAAGTCCATAACCGTCTTTTCTGAAATTATTCTAGATTATCTTTGCTGGCTATACTACACATTATTTCCAGTTTTTAGATCCTTCTCTCCTACTTATTTGCTTTAGGTTGTATAATCGATACTTGCTTTATTCTTCAAATCATGTTCACGTCTATAGATATGACCCTTGCTTATAGCAATCCTGCAAACCATCATACATAGCGTATAATTTTTCAATACAAGATTGAAAAACTTCATATTCACAAAAAGCCATCAAGATTTTCACACCCTGCTGGTGTATAAGCTGCAGTGATGGCTCACTCAATAAATTTCTTTTTCTATTTTCTTTATGGCAGTCAAGCGCTTATAGCTGGATTCATTCATCTTGAAATGGTTGGCAAATATCAACTGCAGATTCCAAAATCAGTAATACAACGGATAGCAACTCAATTTTTATTATGTATATCGTCATCCGACTTCACTCCGCCTTTTCGTGAGCAAGCAACTTCAGCACTCATGGGGCACTGCTTCACTATGACTCTATTAGTGATTTTACTCCCCAAAGGTTTAGAGTATCGTACTAAAACAGAAGTAAGAATTGCTGTGAAACCATTGGGTGATACACCATTGTGCAGGATAAACAGTTTACGTAATTAGACATATCTGGCTTATACTCATCTTTAGATTGAAATACGCCTGGTCCTTATCCACTTTTCTTTTCATATTCGCCCAATCCCATCTTACCATAAGTCTTGCACGTATGTTGTACTGTGTGTGTGTCGATTGGTTGTCCGAGTTGTGTGTGTGCGTTGTTATTTAATCACATTTCTTCAACAGTGCCGCTCTGATTTCTAATGATGCCTATGCTTCTATACCTTGTGGTTATTTCAGCAATTTGTACACTTTAATTGGACTTTCTGGACTTACTCCCACCCCCCTATAAACGGTTATTTTGCTACTCTATAATACTTTATACATCTACATATCTCTGGTTGCTGACGCGGGAATTACAGGGCCTGGAGAATATCCGGCATTCCATTCTCGTATCTGCACACGATGCCACTTAAATGATCATTAGAAACTTTTTTTTTATATTTTCCCAATATGAACAATTTCACCCTGCTACCATTATTATCAATATAGGCACAAAACTTCCTCTAATGTCTACCATCTGTCTCTGTTCATCCTTGCTTACTGCAACCTTCAAACAGGAGACTCTCAAAAGGTATTTCCTGACTCACATACATAAAAAACCATTTGTACTCTTATACTTGAAATACAGCAATAATGGGATCATACTTCTGTTCCATAACACACCATAATACTCAACTGCCGACACCGTCAAAGGTTAACGATTCAACTTACAAAACGGCCCTACTTCAATTTCAGTGACCTAAACACAAGAAAGCGCTAAATAAGAAAATAAGATACATTCTCCTCAGTTACTCAGAGGTTTTCAAGCATATTGGACAAAATCGATAGGTAATAAAATTGTGGTTTCTCCCTTCTAGAATCGCACCTTAGGCCTCATTATCTACTTTTGAATACCTTACTTCTCTTTTTTCTAAACTCTAGTTGAAGGATCTTGTCCTGGATGCTCTAATCCATGTGGGCAGGAGTCTGGCAGACCTTGGTCTCCTGGTAATCGTGGTCCTGCATCACTGGCAGTAGCTATCTTCATCTCTTGATCTCTCAAAGGTCTCTCTCATATCCTCATCTATGATTCGGAATATCAAGTAGACCTCCAGAGCGGCTGACAAGCAGCAATGTGTTGAACCTGTAACAGATACCCAGTGGTTTCTGGGTGAGGCTATTTCTCTTCACTCCTATTTTAAATGGAGTCGCTTCCACATACTATTACTTATCTGAAATTCCTTCTTACTCTGCACACCTGAGACCTCTCGCCCGCCACTCCCCTTATGTACAAAAGGCTACTCGAATGCTCCCTGACATACTGTATGAGACAAATAGAGAAAAGAGATGTAATCAGCTAGTAAGAAAGTTCCTGCCCTGCAAGTCCCTTCTTACACCATTATATTCTTTCTGCGGTGTTGCACTTTCTCTTACTAGTCAGATTGCATGGGTTGTCCTATCTAAATAGGCTTGCCACTTTTGATTTAAACATGCCTTCTTGGAAATTTCCCCTTACCATTCCCTTTGAAAGAGCCCACTGAGTACTGTTACCTCTATAGTGGACCTTGCAAGTGAAGGCAGAAAAGAGATAACTCTCTGTCCACCTATTGTTAAGTGATAAAAGATCAAGGAAATACACTGGCATAAGTAAGGGGGCCAGTGGCAGAGACTGTGGAGATTAGAAAAAAACGTGGCATTAACCTACTGTCTCTTACCCCCTTTTTTCTCTCTCTTTACAGCGCAGTAATTTAACTCTAATATTGCAACTCCGCTTGTTTCTATATATTAATATAAAACTTTTTATATTTATGGATATCTATAATTAGATATTTTTTTACTACAAAAGGAAGGCTAGTTGAGATGATATTTCTTGTATTGTCCCTTATTGTATATTATAATTAGCTTATTCTGAAAAATAAAAAGCTTAATTAACGTGTCAAAGATCTTCTATAAGAATGATCCCTGAAACCTCACATATGTATGCCGACAAGATGATCCCTATTTTGTTTAGCTAAATACTCATCTTCTCTTTTTCCTCTCTCTCATATGTCTACACATTTAGCTTTGGCATATTCTATTCAACATTTTATTATTGTCTGGCTTATCTGTATAATCATAATATAATAGTTCGGATTCCTCGGGAAGTCCTCTTCTTCTAATATGCTTTCATATACATTTCCACAGTAAACTGAGAACTCTAAATAATGGGGAATCTAAGGGCACTAAGGTCAGTATACAAGCGCTTGTCAGGAGTGAGTAGGGTGAGCTTTCGATCTAAACTCAAATCATTTCCAAGCCGGCCTCTTTGGATATACACAGTCTACTCTTAATTACGCAGGCCACTGGAATAGCGTTCCTGCTGACCACTTTCATTAATACTCTTCTCGACAGAGCGCGATTTCTTCGTCATCTCCTTTAACTGTGCAATGTGAGTCTTGACAAGCCTGTCTTGGATAAGCGACTGCTTCTTGAGCAGAATGCGTTTGGTGGGATCAACTGTAAAGCATTGCCCACCACGTGCCTGGCAGGTCCCCCCCTGACAGAACTCCACTGCTTCTCTCATGTGCCGAGTGAACAAATAACTCTCGCATTCGAAAGCATCTCAAACTCCCCTTAGAGCACTGATATCTTACGGGACTTTCCTGCTGCATGGCTTCTGCCATGGAAAGGAATCTTCGCTGAGCATATTCTAGTGAGCTGCTAGGAGATTGCAGGAACTCAGTTCTCTTCCTGGTCGTAATGTGTACAGATACCCTGGTTAAGGATGGAAATTGGCATTACTACCAGCTACCCGAATTCTTAAACTGTAATCATCCTCTCATGTCGTACAATCAGAGACCTTGGCGCCATACAGTCATATGGAGTCAACAAAATAGAGTCAGACAGACTTAAGTCAAATCTACAACAACGAATAAGAAGAAGCCTCGGTATATACTTAGAATTGAAAAAATAGAACGCTGCCCTGCAGCTATACATTCCGTGTACCCGGAGAGCGACTTGCCGTAGGACAGCCTCTCCTTCTAGCAGTCTTTTCTTAGAACTTACCGACTATCTAAATGGGGGAGGGCATGGTCGGACTACACCACATACTTTGTTCCACTCTATTTCCAGTGGATGTAACTAGGAACCCTCACATGTCCTCCAATTCGCACCAAACACAGCTTACACACAATTATCGAACTTCATGGTGAGGCACTCAAGCCTTGGAGAGATGATTCCGTTCTTCTTGACTCTGAAGGTCCCGTTGTCTTACTACAGATAGGTCTAAGCACTAGAATACCCACCTCCCAACCACCCCACCCTATCATCCCTGTGAGCCATGGAGGAGGAATAAGAGTGGTTCCCTATATTCTAGCACCTCCCCTTACACACTCAAGTTCTTCACAGAATGAAAGCACTGCTTGGACATACTCCCCTCCAATTGACAGGGGGGATCAACAAATTCGAAAACCAACTAATACAATACACCGACAAATCTTCGAGGTTCTCTCTACAAGGGCAGCCCCAAATATGGGTCTCAAATTTTGACTCTCAGCCAAGCTCAAGACTGCTTCCTTCTGTTGACATTGAACACTACCATCAGACCAAACCTTAACTATTTCCTGCTACTGCAGCTTGCTCAGTCAGATGCTGAAGGGTCCCCTTTGGCCTGGTAAATCTGCCTGAGCGTCCTCGTCTTAGGACACTATGAGACGGATAAGGTGCGAACCATACTGCTTGTGGACCATATCCCTGAGATTATCTTACTTGTCGTTCCCACATTCTTTTGCTGAACTACTCACTATGTATTGGAAAGATATCTGCGTAAAATTATTCTCCACAACGGAAACCATTAACCCCTGATTGCCCACTTAAGCTTCTCACACTCCCAGGCCACATAGTTTCACTCGAATTACCTGAGGAAGAAGAATCGAGATTTAGGACAATCCTATGGTCCACTCGCAAAGGCGTCCGAGTACCTTGAGGTTCATTAGGTTAGTCAGGCATATTGTGAAAATTATTTTTTTCTGTTCCCCACTCGTTTTGAAGCTACTGTGTTTCCTTTTTCATAAAGAATATCTCACAGGTCTCTTACCTTAGACTTCTGGTCAAACGTATGGAATCATCCTGTTGCTGCTGGTCATATTGATGCGCTGATACATCCTTTGATTCAGTGAATGAGGACGTTCCTCTACCCATCCACTCGTCTGATCCTCGGGAGGAATGAGTAGGACTCACTATGTCACCTAGAGCTCTATAGATGGCACATGTGATAGGGAAGTTTGCACAAACTGAAGAATAAGTGAGGCTATAACAATATGCTTTATATTTACCGCCTAAAAGCCCAACGTACAAGTACTGAACGAATTCCATTCCCACTGTGTACTGAGAATCAGACAACAGGGAGCTGACTATTCCTAACCACGTGACCCTACCTTAATACTCCGCACCTATAAAATATTCTTTAGGTCTTGCTCACTCTCTCCAAATCTCCTACCTGGGGCCCTCTCATTTGCTTTTCTGTGTACTTTGGAATTCAAAGGCCTTTTGGGCCGACCACATCTCACTGTCCATCACCAAACTCCTTCGTATTGCTTATGCTTTGCTCTGCAGTGCTCAACAGAGAAATCGGTGTCAACCTGTTACCAGGAGTTGCCTTTAGCGCGAGCAGATTTCGAAGAGAAGTCCTACTAATCGTTCCAAGAGCGGACGAGTCCAGGACATGAGTGCAGCAGTATTCCTTTCTAGTGAGAAAAATAAAAGTACGTCAATTATGCTTAATTCATTCAGCCAAGGTTGACGATTCCTCTCGCACTTGTCCACTTCTGCAATTACTGCATAGTTTTAACTTTCTACTAGGACAAGAGGCTTGTTATAAGGATGTAAATAATGACCGAGATCCTCCTCGAATCTTCCAGACCAGGTCTACTCTCCACAACACTGGCCCTAATCGCCTATCATACAGCCTTTGTACTCCCGGTTCCTCTCGAATATTATGATTCTTCATCTTCACTTACCTCCGTATCAGACGTAAGTGAATAGGGCGCATACTATTACTCGTATTGGTCTAATGTATGTCATCTCTGTTGTATTACCCTTACTGCTTGCTGGCCTACATCATTATTTCCAATCGCAGTACTGCTTCTGAGCTATAAGGGCTTATTCTATATTCTCTTATCACCTACGGAACATTCTTGGAGTACTGAGAAAGCACTGAATCTTAAAATGATGTCAAGGGTGCCGGGACTTTTCCCCCTGAGTGCTCCTCCACAATTGGATATACGTTGACTCCCACTCATGGACTTTCCCAATGCTTAGGTGCTCCCAGGAATTTCCCCATACACCTGAGTCTCATTGTGAACAATAGACCACCGTGTGCACAGCCTAACTTGATATGAGTCCAGCACAGCCTAATAATCAAACTCACACTTCAGTATAAATAACATCACATATTAAGGTGAAAAGGAAATGTCATAATGTAAAAGGACTTGTTAAAGAACAAAGACAAGGGGTAATGTCCTCAAGGGTCTTGTTACCGAGGAGTAAACAGTCTTATGCAATGCTAAAAACGTGAGTGGTAGCCCCTGCTAACTTACGCTCAACGACACACTCCCCTCGCTTCAGTCCCGTTCAGTCTGACTCTGATGCGATCCATCTCCACATCGACCAGCAGCCCACTAAGGCTCTTTCCCCATCTCTAGGGATTTATACCTCCAGGGTTCATGAACACCTGGGTCGGTAGGGTTGTAAAGTAGTCTAGCTTAAGATGCAGAGGTCCTTCTATTTGCCACAGCTTTGTTCTATTATTATACAGCCAGCCTATGTATTTTCTTCAGCATCAAATTGACTCAACAACCTGTGAACTCTTATAGAGCTCTTTGTATACTCATCCAGGCCTCCCCCTGTGCGAGAGTATAGTTTGAGAAGTTCCCTTTTCATTGTACCAGATTTGAAGCTGGAATATAAGTATTTATGGAAAGCTTCTGTCATGTCACCTGTTCTACTTCGAGAATATGTTAGGAAGCAACCACGAGCTCTATTAACTATCGTCTATATGATTCATCTTGACCTCAGATTTACTTCAGCTGGATTCTTTAATTTCAATACTATTCAGCACATGTCAGAAACTTGCAGTGTCTATCCCAAAGCTCAGAAAGAAAAAACAAGTACCCCCACGTCCATCCTTAATTCTCAAATCATCAGCATTCTCCATTAAATCTCCCACTTAGTGGCATTATGAAGACCCACAATACCTTATATGTTATTCTCTCTACAACCCTCATCCTACATAATACCCCGTTCCACCTAAACTCTCCTGCTTCTTCTTTGTTCTTATACCTGAACCGATCAGACGAGATATATCAGCCTCACATCCATAATTATGAACAGTATCTCCTTCCTTCGAGAACTATATTATGACGTCCGGAAGATGAGGTCCTAGGACTTTTCTTTACGACATAACCATTCACCACGTATGCAAAGCATGATTGACTAGTCATTCAAGAGAGTAGGTTTGTCAATGCGCTTTGTGTAAAAGAAGAGCCACGAATTACAATCATTATCTAATAATATATTTTATATTTCTTCAAAACAAATTCTTGATAAACCATAATACCATAAGCAGTCAACGGAAGTGTTCTTTCACAGATTCTAGCAACAAAAAGGAAGAAGACATAAGCACAGAGCGTAAAGCCGGCCAAAAACTGAAGTAAATTCAGCTTATCTCTTTAACCCCTATATTAACACAAGGTATCAGGATTTACTGTATTTCACCTCATTATTAGTTAGTGGTGACAAGTCTTTCTGATTTCTAAGAGGACAAGTCTCATCTTACAGTGATGATATTCCGTAATCTCATCCTGGATCACATATTATCGTCATGTGATAGGAACTTCTTCCAATTTATTTATTTGAGAAGACTAAACAATATCTTTACTGACCTAAATTTCGACGAACCCAGCCAACAGTGTAGCAGTGTGGACCGGCCATCGTTAATTCATCATACTTTATAAACTCATCGATTAAAATGAACCTTTTCTGTTGAAAGTTTTATAAGCAAGCTTGAAACATTTCGGGGGAAATACAAGTCAACCAACAGTTTAGTTGTATGGCTATTCATGGAACCAGTCAAGGTTGCTGCGCTTCTCCAGCAACAACACGTGAGACCAAGGCATATCAGAATTCACACTCAGGCTCGGCGAGGATGAGCGGCTTGGATGCGGCCCCTGGGTGTGCACATGTGGCGAACAGCATGAAAGGGCATGCGCTGGCTGAAGGCCAGGCAAAGTGACCCAGCGCCTGATTGAGGCCCAGAACCGTGTCCAGCAAGAGGTTGAGGCACGCAAGATGCCTTAGTAGCCCTGGCCAAAGCAGAAGGAAGCACAGCATGCAGGCTGAGGCGCAGTGACACCGTAGGCCATAGATGGAGGACACGAAATGTGTTCAGTCCCTGGCTCGACAACCCTCTTGGCTCCCGGCTGTCTATCTACTTCCTCTCCCAAAGACTCTATCATAGTGCTCGCTCGCATCTCAGGCCGGAGGACCGAATTCTTGACCTTGGCACAGACTGCAGGATCTTTCTTTCTTTGCTGATCTTCCTGATGAGACGCTTCATTAGGAACCTCACATGGAACTCCCAGGAAGGAGGAGTCGTCTGCCTTCCCCCCCTCCCCCCCCATCCCCTCGGCCATTTCTGCTGTACATCACAGGCATTACTTCTTCTCACCCGCCCCAGAAGTTTCTGTGAAAATGAGCTTAACCTGGGACGCTCTTCTCAAAAGATGAAAAGTGACTTTCTTCTTCACTCCATAGATTGCCTCCAGCATATTCAGCGGAACTATCCAGATCTTCTTCCTCAGCGGGCTTCGTGGACTTGGCATTGACAGCGTCGAACTGATACCAACACCTGCACACGAGGCCATCCAGAAGACGCTTCTTACGGATTAGCTTCCCCCCCGGCTCACCTGCCTCCATAGACATCGCATGTCACTTGAGCAATCATAGGTGCGCTCACCAGGGTACTAGAACAGAGACTAGTTGGGCCTGATCTCCTCTTGACCGCACAAGGCCAAACACATTCCATGTGCTCGCTGCAGGCCCTTCTAAGATACTCAGGGAACTGTGTTCCTTGTACCTTCTATTGGATTTCCTGCACAGCATTTTGCGACCTCTTAAATGAGCTCCCTCATTTTCTTAAACTACCCTTAAAAGCAGGTACCCTGCATATCCAATATCTGCTGTCGCTCGTCCCTGGTCAGCAAGATTGTGTTGAGACGCTCCTGCAGTCAGCAGCATGAGGCTTTGGGATCGCCTACTGAAACTTTTCAGCTCTTTCTCTGATATCACTTGGGCCCTCCCCGTCACCCTAACCCCCGATCTCGGAGCGTGACTAGTGCCCCATCTGCTTACCTGCCAGATCCTTGATGCGTCTAGTCTAAGCCACCTGAAACCCAGATCTTTTACACAATATCACATCACGTGCTACAGCAGTCTACTTGGTTGGTCGGCACCTTAATACGGGCTCACCATGGTAGTTGTCTCAACGCTTGGCGACAGTGCCCTTAGCAGCAAGTACCAGCTTTGAGGGAGATGCGTTCTCTGAATGAGGAGGAAAGGAGAAAGAGGAGGTGGTCTCTTCTCCCTAGACTGTGGCTACGCAAAAATGATCCATCAGAAGATTCCTAGAGATTCTCAAGCTACGGCACGCTCTGTGCGCTTTCTCACCGTCACACAGTGCTTTACTGTCCACTGTCTGCCACAAGCTGCAATTAGACTGGCTAGCTGTAGTCAGGCGACCCACGAGGCAGGTAGTCTAAGGGCCAATAACCCTAGGAGCATTGGGGTCAATCAACTCGGATGGCACTAGGAGAAATGAGGTGACAAGTGAAGCAGAACCCTTTTCAATAACTAGGGCAACGCCTCATAACTCGTTGCCGCTTAAATATCAACACTAGGCCACTCTCGCAGGTGTCTCGTGAGGACAACTCCGCTAACCTATAGGACCACAATGCTATCCTCTGTGTTTCTATTCTTTGCTTCAGACTGATTTCCTTCCGCACTGATCTTCCACAAGAGTTAAGAACAGATGCGCATGTTCAACTTTATTCCTCTGCCATAACTCTCGCTAGGCCCTGCTTTGATAGGATTTTACTGAGGCTTACAGTCAGGTAACCACAGCATGTAAGAGGTTTTTCTCTACAGTATCTAGCACTCAGTAAATTTATTCAGTGTACAAGATCCTGTAGCGGACGCCTTTGAGACACGCTTCCCTCTGCTACACAATTCCCCTGATAGTATGAACTTTAAGACGCTCCCCATGACTCACCACCCTATGGTAATGTATGGAAAGGAATGCCTCATACCACCACGTCCCTTGCACAGGAGACAGATAACCAGTAATTCAGAGAGCTTCCCATATAGGGCAAGTGATTTTTCTATCTGAGCTTACACCTGGGTCGATATACACTTCAAGACGCCTTACAGTTTGCTCTAACATTTAATTAAAAGTTGGATTCAACTCCTAATTAATCCATACTTGTGTTGATCTGGTGTCTCTGCAAAATTCAAGACTCAGAATTATCCCCTCCTGTTAGACTTCGTATATTCTGGAACAGTATAGAAAGGTGGCTTCAGCAACTTACAGCCCTTCCCTTGAGGTATTTCCTTGCGGCTCGAATCCGAGGTTCGGGGATTTGACGATCTGGCACAAATGCAGTAACCTTCAAATAAGTCAGTTCATATCATTGAGCTCCCAGTAGAGACAGACTCAGGAGAAAGGAAACATGCCGCACCAGCCACTCATTCCAGTACTCTTACCATTTCTGGAAAATCCATGGATAAGGATGCGAGCCCTGGTTATAGTGCACTAGACACGCTCTTTGGTGGATGCTACATAGATTCGGTAAAAGACTCGGCCCATTACTTTCAACTTTCATTTTCTTCACTCATTATTGCTTATATGGAGAAAGGAAACATAAAAGCGCATAATTCCTACTACCAGTTAAGTTACATTAGTTATTTAAGGCAAGTTAAATTACATTGGGCGGGTCAGAAGACCTGGGGCTACCTCTTATGGTCACAACATCAGAGCCGGACAGGACAGATATTTCGTAAGAGACATTAGCAAGTTAATGCAGTAAGGAAGCTTATAACTCATTTCCTGGAAGTGATGATATGTTGATAGTCAAACAGCCAATCTCATCCTAGTTCCCCAAATAGCAGGATAGTGCAAGATGACCAAGTAATCTTACTATACCATAACAACACTGAGTCTCCATCTGGACCTCAATTGCTGGTGCAAGGGCTAGGTTGTCCGTCACCATTGCTGTAAAA
Organism: Bos taurus; assembly: GCF_002263795.3. Classification (NCBI taxonomy): domain Eukaryota; kingdom Metazoa; phylum Chordata; class Mammalia; order Artiodactyla; family Bovidae; genus Bos; species Bos taurus. The sequence goes on along the minus strand of NW_020191691.1, from coordinate 19,452 downwards.
CCCTCAACATAAAGATTCCCAAATTAAAGGTCTCTAATTATCTCTTTGGACTCTGTTTTCTCTTCTATATGCGATCCTTTTTTGAATAAATCACAACATTACTTTTTTATTTATGCAATTTACTATATTCATAATAAGTGATATCCCAGTTCCTGCTTTATAACATCAATATGAATTCAGCTCCATAAGGTATATACTCTTATGTTCTCTCCCATCCTGTGACAACTCCCGTCCACGTCATCACCCCTTCCCTTAATGATTGATGCTTGCTGTGCTTTGAGCTCCCCATGGTCATTAAAAGCTCACTTATCTACTGCTGTTATCTACTATTCCATAATGGTAGAATCAGGCGTGCAATGTTTTCAATGTCTTTATTCCTCTCAATTCTGCCCTCCTGCCTCTTCCACCCACTGGGTTCACCAGCTCTGTTCTCTTCATGTTCGTTCCCGATCCCACCACAACCTCCGGCCTGCCTTGTCAAACCTATGGCTCTCATCAGTACCTACTCTTTTCTTGGATTTCCAAATTACATTTATGCATTTAATTTATATCATTACATCTTTGGCTTTCCTCTCCTATGAATAACCTTCACTCTGCCTTACAAAAACTAGAAGATAAAACTACCACATGCAGTCAACAATCCCCACTAGTGGGGGCATAATACCTGAGGAAAAATGCGGGAAAATCGAGCAAACAGACACTTGTACTCGTGCTTCGACTGAAAGACTAATTCTTCCAATACCGCAAAGCGACACAGAAGCTCCAACCACAGCTCTACATTCTTGACTCATGAACACAGGGTCTAAGCGATATCTCACCTTCATGCTTGACTCCACTGATCCAATTCGACAAGACCCTTACTTTCCCATATAAGCGAATGCATAGATGGTCTGATCAGACGCTGTATATACTTGAGGATCTCCAAGATGGATGGACAGGGAGAATGGGTTTGTGTCCGAATGACAGTGGTGTGGAAACATCCAAGTCCTCCAAGTGTTACTCACCATTCTGCTCCACCAGGCCCAACACATTGTTAATGCCCCTCCTCTTGTTAACCTGAGGCTGCCCCCACTGACCTGGTCTCTCACTTCCCTGAGATGTCCCAGGAAGTGTCATGTCAAAACGCCTGATTCTCCCAGTCCTCAAAATAGGACTGGCGCCTTATGTGACTCCATTTCTTATGGGAGGAGCCCTCCATCCTCACTCAGCGTCACAGCCATTAATATTGGGGACTAGGTCCCTTTGTTGAACTCGGTTTATTCCATTACAGCAAGGCTCTCACTTCCCCAAACCACCTCCAGTGGACACCAGGGGGCACCACAGTTGGCCCAGCTCTACCCGGGGCATCCTAAGAGCCCAGTATAGGGGGGCCGCTCAGTGTGGCCCCCTTGTGCGGTGTCGGAAGTCTGCTCATCAGCCCTCAGGGGCTTCATCTAGGTCCTAGAGCTCCTCCGGGGGTAGAATCCGGGCCCACCCCCACAGACCAACGCCTTCGCCTTGAGACACTTGACCACATTCAGGCCGATAGCTCTGAGGGACTCTTAAGAGCATATCACAGGGGTGGGGAATGTGGATGGGTCACCTTTTATTACTGGGAGGGTTGGGAAAGTCCCTTCAGCTCCATTCAGAGTCCTCACCTTGGTTCCGGACGAGTCCCTGAACACAAAGTCTCTGCCATAGGGTCGCCGCGGATACCGTAGTCTGCTTGGGTTTCAAAGCGGAAGTGGAGGGGAGCTGCATAGGTCCTACGTGGAGGTCTCCCCAGGGATGACACAGGGGCAGCGCGCTATGGGAACACCAGTAGCTCAATATTCATCCGTCCTTGGGTCCTCCTTGTGCGGTGTATCAGAGCCCAGGATGCCCCCTCCTATGAACCTGAGTCTTCCAGCTCCCAAACAAAGCCCTCGCCTTCCCAAGTCCCTAGTGGTGGGAGGCCAGCTGTGCTCTGAGCATCTCTGCTTGTCAGGTGGGTTGCCACTCTGTGAGCCTCCTTCGTTGGGGGAGAGATCCTCTCACTAGCACTGATGGTCCCCACCTTAAGTCTGGTTATGGTCAAGAAACCCCCATCTGCAGATCTGGGTTCTGATCTGGCTAGAGGAGACTCAGCCCTCCCTAAGATCACACAGGTTGAATGAGTGGCTCCCTCTGCAGGGGTCCTCAGTAACACTCAGCATTGCATGTGAGGTCCTCCTTGGATTCAGGTCCCTCCCTCTGCGAAACTGCAGCTGATTGTATTAGACAGAGGTCTCACCTCGCTAAGACTTCCTAGACTGAAATCAACCTGACATCTGTGCCCAGAGCTTCCTGGGGACCACAGCATCAGTGATTTTCCAGGGCCTCCTTTTATAGTGTGTGCTACTGTGAGTCCACTTTCAGATCCTCTCATTGACACATGACAAATCCTGTAACTCTACTCTCTGTTTTATGAAGCTTCTTGTCTTACATCAAGGTCCTAGTCTCCTGAGAATTCCAAGTTGGAAGTCAGGATGATCTTCATGTGATCCTAGTCCATCAGGGCTTCTGAGAATAGACAGTGGGGATGCAACTTGAGTCCATCCGATTCCTCTTGCTTAGCATCCTCACTACATCTACCACAGCCTGGGACTGCTCCTTCTACTGAGCTAAGATTCCTCTTCTTAGTCTTTGGGTGACCACTATATTCAGGGGTGATTGTCTCCTTCGTCCTCCTTTATGGAGGTTCCCGTATCAGCTTCTGTCCCTAGATTAAAGTCTTTCTGGGGAATGCATATTCCTACAAACAGTGAGCAGTTACCCTCTAGCAAATCTTGGAGAAAATGGGTCTCAGTCCCAAAAGTGATGTAAGATTAGGAAAATGCAGCAGAAATTAAGGAACTCAGGACAGATGTTATGATGTCAAAGAGATAGAGGTGATATATTCCTGCTCTTCAGCCAGATTTAGGGTGTGTGCTTAATCGCTCAGTCATGTCCCACTCTTTGTGACCCCATGTACTGTAGCTCCCCAGGCTCCTCTGTCGATGCAGATTCTCCAGGCAAGAATACTGAAGTGTGTTATATGCCCTCCACCAGGGATTGTGCCCAACCCAGCGATCGAACCCAGGTCTCCCGCATTGCAGGCGCATTCTGTACCATCTGAGTCACCAGATTTAGGGTAGTTCTAAAATATTTACTCTCGGCACCTCCCTGTTGGTCCAGTGGTTATGCGCTCCCGATGCAGGGGTCCTAGGTTTGATCCCTCGTCAGGTAACTTGATCCCACATGCCACAACTAAAAATCTCACATCCAACAACTAAGAGTTCTCGTGCCACACCTAAAATCTCACATTCCACAACTAAAGCGCCTGCACGTGGCAACAAAGATTCCAAGTGTCCAAACTAAGACCCAGAGCAGTCAGGAAATAAATAGAAATAACTATTTTTAATTAAAACAAATAAAATGTTTACTTTCTACATAGAAGGATAGCGCCAGATAATCTTGTAAGCCCTCGATCACTTGAAGGTGTCTGAATTTCCACATGCAGGTGATCATTTGCTAACTGAGCATTATCTCCTTCTCTCCTTTATTCACACCTCTTAATTATTTTGGTGTTTGTATTGCCTTGGCTATGTATTTCATCCCAGTGTTTTCGTCACAGTGTCTCTCTTTCTGTCACTCAAGATACATGTTGGAGTGCTAAAACACAGTGAATTAACTGACTCATGAGCACCTCAGGCCGGGACAAGTGGAAGGGTACATGCTGTGGTTAAATTCAGACCAGCACTCTAGGCCAAGCTCTGTCTCTTATCAGTTGTGAGGACTTGGGTCCATCCCCAAAATCCAGGAGCCTCAGGTGAAGTGGCTTTTGTAGAGCTAGTGGCATGTAGCTAAAGCACCTGGCACACTGCCTGGACCACACTGAGACTTTACACCATATCTGTTTTTACTATGATTATGGTTATTTTCATCCTGGAGGATACCACCGACCCTGAGGAATCTTTTAAATCCAGGAGATGTCAGAGAATCTGTGGCATTCTCGGACATGAAACACCAAATCAGTCCAAAATGCTGTTTAGAAAGAATCTTTCATTTCCACTACTACATCATATTTTGAGTGTGGGTGTAGTTTTTTAACTGAATAAAATTCAAATAATCTAGAATTTGGTTCTAAAACTCACTCTTTCTTCCAAGCTGCGCTTTCATTTAAACAACTCCTAGAGAGTTGCCTAGTGGCCCAGTAGCTAAGTGGCTAAGAATCTGTGCTCCAAATGCAGGGGGCCTGGGTTCCACCCCTGATCAGGGAACTAGACCCCACACACCACAAGTAATAGTTCACATGTCACAACTAAAGATCCTATATACCAGAACTAAAACATTCCTCATCCTGGAACTAAAGAACTCTCAGGGTGCAAGGAAGATCAAGGATCCTGGATTCCAAAGATAAGACCAAGCACAGCCAAATAAATAAGTAACTAAATAAAATAAGCCCCTACCTTCATCAATTTCACCATCACATCACCTATAATATACTCATCTCATACACTTTGTGGAATTATCAACACAGCCAAAACCGCTGAATGGAATGCTCTTTCAATAAAATAAGCTCTGTTTCCACGACTCACAGCACAGTGTCAGCCCACTGGCTTCTGAGTTTCCGGTTTCATTCTACTATTACTTTTATTTCACGGAATCTCCTTGGAGATGATGTGCATGAAACATCTAGGTTGTGCACTGTGTTCACGGGCACTGGGACAGGAGCACAGGGCACATTCCATCCCCTCCCCAGGGGGGATTTCTCTCTGGTCTACTCGTGTTGCTGTTTAGTCACTCAGTCGTGTGTGACCCTTTTCTATCCCATGGACTGAACAGATTGCTCTGTCCATGGGATTCTCCAGGCAAGAATACTGGATGGGGTAGCCATTTCCTCTTCCAGGGGATCTTCCTGATCCAGGGAATGAACCCACATGTCCTGCATTGGCAGGTGGATTCTTGACCACTGAGCGGCCTGGGAAGCCTGATAATTGAAAAGTAATTGTTCAGGAATTGTTCCATTCCAGTCTTAAGTCTCTCAACTTTGAGACCCACCATCTGAGGGTCTGGCCTCTATTTAGTGTTTCCACAGCCTCCCTGGTGGGCTCAACATGTAGCCTAACTTAAAATTACCTCCCAGGGACATTTATTGTCCTAAAGTCTCCAAGTGCCTTGCCTCAGTGTATTTACACTAGACTCCTCATGAGGAAGCCCTCAATCCCCTCACCTCCTTACACCTCATTTTCATTGGGCCCCTAGATCTTTGTTCACGAGCTACTTTATATGAATTGTTCTCTTAGACTCTAGAATTCTATAGGAAATGGTTCGGTTTATTTTTCTTAGCATCCCCAATACTACTCAGAAGCCTCCAAAGAACAGATGCTAAATTGATATTTGAAGAATTACAGTGAAAGTGTGCAAGAAGTAAAGTTTACTGGGTTTTCACTTCTCCCACATTCTTAAATAAGCTAAGCCAATCCAGGTACATACACTTCAGTTTTACAAAGAAAGACTATAAGGAATAAAACAAACCAAGAAGTGAATACCTCTCAAGACTTTTTTTTCTGTATCTGATAATCACACAGACTTCACTGTGGAATAATTTCCATTTTTGCAAAAAAATCCATATTTCAGTATCCTGTTTTCTTATTCTGAATGACAAGAAATGATTCAAGGATTTCAATCTGTGCTATGTATTATGAAAATTCTTATTTTTCAACTTGATAATCTGCAGTACAAGGGGGAGCTGTGCCATTAGTATACTTAGACTCTGAAGCTAAACACGTCTTTAATTAAAAGGAATGACATTTAAAAACAGAAAAAAGAAAAACCTCTAATTTTTTGCATATTGTATAGGATCACAAATACATTATATGCTGTGTTTCCATGAGAAACACCTTGGCCCTCTGCTAGTTGGAAGATTGCTTGCTTTCTTGAAATGCAATGTGAAGTATCTGCTCAGACTTCACCAGGGGTGGGAGGAGCTTTGGACATGCTCTGGAAATTGCATTGGTCCTGGCACCGCAGGAGCCCTGGCTGCAGCTCTGGCTCTGGCTCTCTCTTCTTCAGCTCTCAAAGCCTCTTCATACCAGGATGCGAAGGCACTGCACTTGGTATCATTGACATTAGCCCCAAACTCCCACATTCTTTTATATATCTATATCTATCATGGAAGCACTCCATATTAGTTTACAAAGATCATGCTCATTATTTTTTATAGCTGTATAGTACTCCACTCTGTGGATATATATCATGTTCCTTCAGTTAACATGTTCATGGATATGTAAGCATTTTCATATGGTTGTGGATGTCTCTTCAGGGTTACTTTCTGAAAACTCTAATTACTGGCTCAAATGTAAAAGCATATTTAGTTTTCTGATAATACCAAGTTGTGTTTAGGGTCTAATCTTATTCTTTGACATGTTGCTGTCAAAGAATGAGATTAGTACATTCTCTAACACTATATACAAAAATAAACTGAAAATGGATTAGAGACCTAATATGAGTGGAAACTATAAAACTCTTAGAAGGCACTATGAGTGGGACTTTCTTTGATATAATTCATAATAATATTTTTTGGATCTGTCTCCTAATGCTAGGAAAATAAAAGCAAAAATAAATAAATGAGATGTATTTAAAGGTAAAAACTTTTGCACAGCAAAGGAAACCATCAGCAAAATGAAAAGACAACCTACTATATGGGAAAAAATATTTGCCAATGATATAACCAATAAGGGGTTAATATCCAAAATATATGAACAGCTTACATAACTCAACAGTTTAAAAAAAGAATTAAAAAAATGGGCAGAAGACTTAAATACACATTTTTCCAAAGAAGACATACAAATGGCCGAGAGGCACGTGAAAAGATGTTCAACATCATTAATCATCATATGAATGCAAATTTAAACCACAATGAGGTATTATCTTATGCCTATCAGAAGGGCTATCATCCAAAAGGAACAGAAGTAACAAATGTTGGCGAGCATGTGCACAAGATCTGTACACTGTTGGTGGGAATGTCAATTGGTACAGCCACCATGGATAACAGTAAGGAGGGTCCTCAAAATCTAAAAAGAGAACTACCAAATGACCCAGAAAACCCACTCCCGGGTGTGTATCTGAAAAAAAAAAAAAAAAAAGGACCCCCTAATTTGGATGGTCTCCGTCAGGTACTCGATGCTTGTCTGAGTCTAAGGGTTTCCACTGCTCGTCTCCCCTTCCCCTCCAGCCTCATCTACTCTCTGCCAGTGACCCCACCCCAGTCCAACCTCCCTGTTTATTAAGAAGGCACCTGTGTCTGGCAGAGCCAGTGTGAGATGAAGAGGTAATCCTTCCCAGCCACCAGATAGTCAGGAGTTTTGGCCGGACCTTCACACACTGATAGTGAGGAGTCAGACAAAAAGCACAGACTGTGGCACTGAAATGGATTAATAAGGAACTTAGTGAGGTGGCCAGGGACCCTCCAGCACAGTATTCTACAGGTCCAGTTGGGGATGATACATTTTACTGGGAAACCACAATTATGAAAAAGAACGGCAGCCCGTACTGAGGCAGTGTATTCTCTGTGCCAATTCATTTCCCTAAAGGCTACCCCTTCACACTACCTAAGGGTGCATTTGCAACAGAATTTATCATCCAGACATGAACACTAATGGCAGCAGTCGGTTCGCTACTCTAAAATCACTGTGGTCTCTTGCTTCCATGATTTCTACAGTTCTGGTATCCATTTGCTCCCTGCTATGTGTTCCGAACCCCAATGACCCCCTCCCCAGTGCCAGAGGTTGCATAGATCTATAAAACAGACAGAGATGAGTACAACAGAATTTTTCAGGAATGGACTCAGAAGTATGCCATGTAATGCTAACTTAAAGTCACAATAACCTGCATTAAAGCTTGAATAAACTTTAAATTACTGTTTAAAATGAAACAAAAAATCCACTAATTCAAAAATTCCATGCACTCCAATGTTCATAGCAGCATTACTGACATTTGCCAAGGTACAAAAGTAATCTATATGTATACAACCTACACACACACACACACGTGCGCGCGTGTGTGCACGCATAATGGAATATTACTCAGTCATTAAAAAGAATGAACTTTTGCAATTTTTCAACAACATGTATGGAGTTGGAGGGTATTATGCTATTAATTAGTAAATAGTTGGACGGTATTAATGAAATAAGTGAGATAGAGGAAGACAAATGCTGTATGATACTACTGACATGGAGAATTTAAAAAATAAAAGACTAGGGGAATGAAGCAGACTCACAGATATAGAGAACAAGCTAGTGGTTACCAGCGGGGAGTGGCAAGCAGGAGGTGAAGGCCAGGGACAGAAGACTAAGAGGTGCAAACTAGGATGTATACAATAAGCAACAAGGATATATTGTACAACAAAGGGGATATAGCCAATATTTATAATAACTGTAAATGGAACATAACCTTTAAAGACTGTGAAGCACTTTGTTAATCATCTGTAATTTATAAAATATTGTACATCAACTATGAAAATGAAGTGAAAGTATTAGTTGCTCAGTCTTGTCCAACTCTTTTTGACCACATAGACTGTAGCATACCAGGCCCCTTTGTCCATGGAATTCTCCAGGCAAGAATACTGGAGTGAGTAACGATTCCCTTCTTCAGGGGATCTTCCTGACCCAGGGATTGAACTCAGGTCTCCTGTCTTTCATGCAGATTCTTTGCCATCTGAGCCACCAGGGAAGCCCACATCAACTATACCTCACTTTAAAAAAATCTACTCTCCCAGGAACTTTCACATATACAATACAGTATTATTAACTATGGGGTTCTCTGGTGGCTCAGCAGTAAAGAATCTTCCTGTTGATGCAGGAGATGAGGGTTTGATTCCTGGGTCAGGAAGATCCCCTGGAGAAGGACGTGGCAACTGGATCCAGTATCCTTGCATGAAAAATTCCCTAGACAGAGGAGGCTGGCAAGCTACAATTCATGGGGTTGCAGAGAGTAGGAAAACACTTGGTGACTTAACAACAACAATGATTAACTAGTCACCATGCTGTACATTATATCTCCAGGACTTCTTTATTTTGTACATGAAAGTTGTGAAAGTTTATGCCGTTTGGCCACTTACACCCATTTCATCCATCCTCCAACCCCCACTTGCGGCAACCACTAATCTATTCTCTGTGAGTTCATTTTTCAAAAATCTTCACATATAAGTGAGATTATACAGTATTTGTCTTTGTCTGACTTATTTCACTTAGCATAATGCCCTCAAGGTGCAAGTGTGTTACTGCAAATGGCCAGATTTCCTTTTTTTCTTTTATTGGCTAAATAATATCTGAGTGATGATGAATGTGTGTGTGTGTGTGTGTGTGCCTATGTGACATTATCTTTATCCATTCATCCATTAATGGACAGTTATGTTGTTTTCATAATTTGGTTATGGTAAATAATGTTTCAATGAACATGGGGGGTGCAGATATCTTTTCCAGGTGTTGGCTTTATTTCTTTCAGCTAAATTTCCAGGCGTAGACTTGCCAGATCACATGGTAGTTCTATTTTCAATTTTTTTATGAGCATCTATACTATTTTCCATAGTGGCTGCATCAATTTACATTTTCATAAAGCCACATTTTCTTTAATAATTTAAGTATATCCGAAATGCAAAAGTTATATATGCTTCTAAATTTAAAAGGTATGTATCTTTGAAATTTAGGAATGAGAGACTGAATACAGTAAGCTAGACCCATAACTGAACCACTTTAAATTTTTTTTCTCTTCTTATCCTATCTTAGTGTGGGGTTTTTCACATTACCAAGGATACCCCTATTCCAATGCCATGTAATCTTGCTCTGGATCACACAGATGATTTAAAACTTTTCAGTTTGTATTTCAGAAAGCAAAATTCTTATTTCTATACCTGGTAAACAGCAATAAGTGTGCGACCCCGTGTCATTCATAAGCTTATGATCTGAATCTAAATAAACTTAGTACTGAAAAGAAAATCACTTGAAAATTACCGCCTCACCCCCCACAAGAAAAGGATAAGTCAAAAAGTTATTGATGCATATCAGGAACACAGGTTGACAGGCTTTTCTGATCACAAAGTGAAGAACAGTTTCAGACCACACTAGAGGTGAGACGCGTGGCTGGATGCGGCCATGGATTGGGCACTGGCCACAGTAGGGCCATCACTGCCCGAGGTAGAAGTGCCAGCCCTGGCTGCAGCCCTGGCTCCAGTGCTCTCTACGTCCTCTCTCCAAGCCGCCTGATAATGGGGGCAGGAATGCAGTGGGGACAGTATAGTTGACCTTGGCCAAAAACTCCAGGGCTTCTACCTTGCTGGTTTCCATAGCAGCTCTCAGACCCCACAGGAGTGCTCTCGTATCCCCCCATAGCGAGGGGGATCACGGCCAGGCAGGGGGATTGTGACCAGGCAGTGTGAAGAGAAATGAATTGACAATATGTCAGCCTCAGACTGGGAGGAGTGAAGCATTATGGACTCTAGAGCAATTCAGACCAGGCTCTACACTCAGTTCCGTCATTTTATCAGCCTGGAGAATAGAGGTTCTTTGTCTGCTAAGTGAATTTGATAAGCCTTGTCTTACAGAAGTATCAGAACATATGTAGCTTGTGCAAAGCACCTGGCAATGCAGCTGGCAATGTTTAGGCCTTATGATGCTTATTTTCACACCAGAAGAAAATCTATGGGAATTTCTACCTTCATCTATGGGAATTTTTCTTTACCCAGGAGAAACTAGAGACTATGTGGTCTTCTAAACAAAGAAAGCTAAGTCAATCAAACTTCTGCTTAGCAAGAAACTTCCCTGGTGGCTCAGTGGTAAAGAATCTACCTGACAACCAGATGTCAGTTCAATCCCTGGGTTGTGAAGATCCCCTGGAGAAGGAATTGGCAATCCACTCCAGTATTCTTGCCTGCAAAGTTCCATGGACAGAGGAGCCTGCCAGGCTACTGTCCATGGGCCCATAATGAGTCAGACACAACTTAGCAACTAAAGTAATCCTATATAAATTTTCTCTATCAGAGAATATGTTATTGAATTTAGAGGCAAGTGTTTTACCAGGATGCAATGCAAAACCTTATAGAATTTGTGTCAAGGACCAGTAATTCCCCTGCCTCCCAAAGCCCTCCCAACAAAACACCCCGATTTTCATGTATTTCACCACCACTAAAATCTAGCCCCGCTCAAGAGGTCTACTAGATTACACTCGAGATACCCTCATGTTTGGAGTGTGCTGGGGCTTCTTCTGTTCAGGGCCCAGAGTGCCAGCACAGTGACGTCTCAACATCCCATCACAAAGGAGAGAGTAATATGCATCAAACACCTGGTTTGTGGACTGTGTTCACCTGCACTGGGGCAGGAGCACTGGACACCTTCTGTTCTTTCCCCCAGGTGGAGATTCCCTCTGGTTGACTCACAATCTCAGGGTAACTGTTCAGGGAAGCTTCTCATTTCAGTCTCAGCCTCCCAACTTTGAGGGCCACCATGTAGGGATCTCGGCTCGGCTCACCATTATCACAGGTTCATCCAGCCCACCACGCAGCCAACTTAAAATGACCTCCCAGGAAGGAACAGGAAGACAAAGAAGATGTATATTATGATTAGCTTTCCAGCCCCACCTTAGCCTCTCACAACTTAAAAGGCTGGGAGTGTTGGTCGAACGCAGTGAAATAGTTGCCTCAGACCTAACTAGGGGCTGGAGGGACTGCTAGATGTGACTTTGGAGCACACACTGGCCTTGGCAGGACTATAAACCCTGACTGCAGCTTGGGCTCTCTCATCATCCTCTCTCAGAGCCTTTTCATAATCGGGTGGGAAGGCACTGGGAATGTTACCATTGACCTTGGCCAAAATACCAAACCTCAAAGTTTTGGTTTAAGAGAATAAAGGCTGAGAGAATTCATACCTCACTGCTCTCATCCCAACTCCCTCCCCAGCATCCTCCCTGATTTTTGTCACTTGTCTTAGATCATCACACCACCTTCCTTATGGAATCACTGCTCATATACTCAACACATCTACAGGCAGGTACAGGGTCTCCTTTATCTTTGCATCACCCCCACCAGCACAGAACCTTCTGAAGAGCAGATGCTCAAGTAAAGATGGGAATAAAGGAGCCACCAAGCAAGGAATGTAGTTTCTTATTGTTTTTATCGGCATTCTTGAATAAGCTAACAACATCTAAGTATATCGCTAAGGTTACTACTGAATAGAGAGAGAGACAAAGGTGAATAACATAAGTCAAAACTTGACTACAGCTTACTTGATTTTCATCTGTTTTAAAACTACAACATTCTTTCACATTTCCAAGAAAATTACTATTCCAAAGCTATGTTATCTTGTTCTGGATCCCCAAAGATGAAGGATTTTCTGAATTACACTACACAGTACCAAAACTCTTACTCTTATATCTGACAGACAACAACAAATCTGTGATCCATGTCATTCGTAAATTTGGATTCTGAATCTAAACAAACATGCTAGGAAATGAAACAACGTTTGAAAGGTAATAGTGTAAAACAGGAACACAAAGAAGATACGTATTGACATTTCCAGCCCTACTTTAGCCTCTCACTTCTTGAAAGGTTGGCAGTATTGGTCAAACAAAGTGAAGCTGCCGCCTGAGAACTCACTGGGCACTGGACGGATCTCTGGGTGGGACCCTGGAGCGGGCAGTGGCCCTGGCAGCACCACGAGACCTAACTAGAGATCTGCCTCGGGATCTCTTCTCTTCTCCCAAAGCTTCAGCATAATGGAACGGGAAAGCACTGGGGATGGTACTACTGATCTTGGCCAAAAACTCCAGCACCTTCATCTTGCTGGTTTCAGCGTAGGCTCTTGAGCCCCATAGGAACTCATAGCTCAGGGGATCGCTGTCGGGAATCTGACGATACACAAGGTAATTCTGCTGCACCCACTCTTCCGTGATGAGCTTCCTGGGATCCCCAAAGATTACATGCTGCTTTCCATCATAGATGCCCAGAACATTCAGGAACTCCCAGACATCAGCCTCAGAGGCGCGGTTGCCATTCACATAGATCACATTCAGCAGAGGCATCAGAAGCCCATTCTTCGGCACCTCACAGCTGCTTCTCAGCACGTCATCACTGATGAGGCCTATCTTGCTGACCACGGTGTAGGAGTAACCATTTGGCTTGACTTGCTTCAATTCAAGACCGAATGCCAGCTCCATGCATTTAGCTGCTCTCCTGAGGATCTCGGGGAAGCGTGTCTTGTACCTTTTGTGAAAAAGCTTCAGCATATCTATCTTCCTAATGGGCTCTTTCATCTTAAACTGATCAAGCAGGAAATTGACCAACGCTCCTGCCTTCTCGGTCAGAGGATCTAGAGGAGCGGTCTTAGCAGAGGTTGAGGCCCGGGAAGAATTTTCACGTTCCTCAACTTGGCCCCCGCCACGTGCTTTAGATCTTGGGCGTAAAGCCCCTGCAACAGGAGAGCTAGTGCTGCAGCTCCCTGAGGCTTCTGGCCCGCACCGGCAGGTGGGGAGCCTGGGGGCGTACTCCCAGAAGTAGGGGTGGGGGTGGCAGCAGCCTGAGCATTCCCGAGATCCTTGGTCTCCATGCGTGCCAGGCGGCGTTTCTCACACCACGGCGCTTGCTCTTCTGCCCCGAGGCATGACTATCAGCAGGCACAGCGGGCAGGGAAGCAGGCAGGCAAGTAGGTGATGCTGGAACCTGGAGAAGGGAAGATGAGTGGATGAGCTCCTTCAGCATGGAGGGAATAAGGCTGCTCTGCCCCTTTCCTTGAGAGCCCTACTCCAGGAACCGCTGGCCTCTTGTTCTTGGTCAGCCTATCCCCTGAGAACCCTGTGTAAGAAGTGAGAGCATGCCAGCCTCAGGCCACAGCCTGCCTGTGGCTGCCTCCAATGACAGAAGATCCTGGGAGTGGGGCCCTTTCTGGGTCCCTTCTTTCACACACACAACTGTCACATCAGCTCTTAGTGGGGCTGGGACCCCTGCCATGTGCTGCTTGAAAGGTGACACCTCAAAGCTCCCTGGGACCCATGAGAAGGAGCCAAGTCGTGGACACTGTAGGGGTGGATGGCACTGGCAGTTCTGGGGGCCTGCTCTGTCCTGAACTCAGTTCTCCACCATTCAGGGTCCTCATCTTGTCAACACCAAGGGTGTGGGCCCCTCCCTCCTGCCTCTGGTGCTGCCCCTTCAGGTGAAGAACCTCATCTCCCTTAGAAATGACACAAAGAAATGAGGGGCCTCAGCGGAGGATCAGGCAAGACTCTAGTGTTCATTTGATTAGCTGCAAGGGGGAGCGTGCTACCTTCAGTCCTCATTTGCAGTCCCCACTTTGACTCCTGGGAGAATCTGGGGGCTCCTTTCTCTCCTGGCTTGAGGACCTTTCTTCACAGCAAGGCCAACAGCTCCCTAAGATCGAATGGGGAAAGCCAGGGTGGCCTTACCTGGCCCTACCGCCACGGTCTCTGGGGCCTGAAGAACTGCAGCAGGAGGTTGAGGCCCTGTAATGGGTGCTACTCATGCAAGGTCCCCAGATTTTACTCAGGGGAGAGTCTAAGATTCCTTCCTCTGCTGACTCATTAGACTAAGACCCTCACTTCCCTGTTAGCTGTGAGTGAGGCACACTTCTGCCCGCCATGTATGCCTGGGGGCACCAAGGAGTGACAGTGCGAGGAATTCTGGGAGTTTCCCATAGTCCTCAGCATATTCTCTGTGAGTCCTGGAAAATGTTAGAAATTCTCCCTCTGCTACCTGAGCACGCTGAGGTTCCCAAGGTGAAAGAAAGTGTGAGCCACCTCTAGTCATCCCTGTCCCTGACCTCCCTGGGATGGCAGCAGGGGCTGGACTCTGTGGGACTTCACTGTTCTGTCATCACTGGCCCCTTTCGTCCTCACTTGGATGTGATTTATGTTCCTCCCTTAGTCCACACTGATTTTTCTGGCCTCAGATCAAGGCCCACATCTCCCTGAGTTCCTGGGGCTGAAAGTGAGGGGTGACATCTGGCAATCTCTGCCTGAGGTGCCCCAGGGCAGACAGGGACTGGGACTTGCAGGCCCCCACTGCTTTGGGTAGGTGCTCATCTAAGTCATCTCTCTGGGTCCTTATCATGACTCTGTGGACTCCTGGCAAGACCAGGAAATCTCTGTCTCTTCTTGAGATCTCTCCCTCCTACTAAGTCCCCCATCTCCCTGAGACCCACTAGAAAGCAGTGACATTTTTCCCGATGTCTAGCTATAGCTGTGTGTGGACTCCTGATGCAGACAGTCAGGAAGAGATTCTGCACTGCCCTCTGTTGTCACGGGGTAGCTGGATGGTCCCTCAACTCTTAGGTCCTCTTCTGGGCTCCTGGTACTAGCTGCGAATGCTCCAGTGGCGGACCTGAACCCATACCCCCATCAACGAGGTTCCTCACCTCCCTGCCAGGCTCTGGGGAGAAGCAAGTGGGGGTCATCTGGTCCCCATGCCTGGGTCTCCCAGGTTTGAGAGGAGTGATGTCGACTATGTGGTTCACTTCCTTCTGGGTGGGGTTCTCACATGTTCATTCAGTGTTACCACTGTGACTCCTTTTAGGAACCGGGCTTCCTCCCTATGTTGAATGAGGCCTCACCCATCAGACTCAAACCCAATGTCCCTGAGACCATCCTTGGAGAAAATGAGAGGGCATCTCCGCCTGAGAGCTCTAACCGAGCTTCCCAGGGCAACAGCAGAGGTGGCACTCTGTGTGGGCTCCTCTGTTCTAGGGGAGTCAGTTGTCTCCTTCTTCACATAGAATTGGTGCCTCAACATCTCTCATGGCCTGGGACTCCTCATTTTCTGCTGACTTGGGCAGCCGGACCTGAAACCAAGGCCCTCATCTCCCTCGGACCCCACAGGCAGAAGTCAGGGGCACCAGAACTGGCCAGCTCTTCCCTGGGACCCCCGGGGCTGACAGCTGAGGTGGCATCAGATGTGGCTCTCTCTACCGTGTATGGATCTTCCCCTCGACTCTGCATCCTTCCTGGACTCTGCCTTCTGTCAATCTGAGTCCAAGACCCTGCAAAAAGGTCTTCACCTTTCTGGGACCACAGGTGACAGAGTGAGCCACATCCTGCCAAAACTGATCTGGGGCTATGCTGCAAATCACAAAGGGCAGGATTCTCGAACCCCCGCCCCTTGCCCCAGTTCTGGAGTCAGGGGCTCCCTCAGTCCTCACTCAGGATTCTGGCCTCCAGTTTGGGTAGGGTTTGGGAGTGTTCCCTCTGCTGACCCGAGTCTACATGCCCCAAGGCAAAGCTCTCACCTCCCTGAGTGGCTAGAGGAGATGCTGGGGGTTCCATATCCAGCTACCTTGTTTGGGGATGCCCAGATCTGAGAGTGGGGGTTGCTCCTTAGTGCAGCAATCCGCTTGGATCCAGGCCTGCTGACTAGCACTGAAGGTCCTAGCTTGACTTCTTCTAAGGCTGAGACTCCTCCCTATGCCTAATGGGGTTACCTTATCTATCTCTTTATTTACCTTTCAAACCCATTGATTTTATTATGTAACTAGTAGTTTGTACATCTTAATCTTCCTCATCTATTTCTCTCCTCCCCCACACTCCCAACCCTAACTCCCATCAGTGACCACCTCCTTTTTTTCTCTGCATCACAACTGTTTCTGTTTTACAGATTGCTCATAGAAGTGTAATCATATAGTTTCTTTTTCTCTAACTTATTTCACGTAGCATACATAATACTCTCTAGATCCATACCCTTTTATATAAATGCCTTTCTCTACCTGAACGTCCCTTAACCCAGTGCCTGCCACCACCCCACCACAAAATGATGGGTTCTCTCAGCCTGAATTACTCTATGGTAATTTGGACCCATATGGTAGAAGTCCAAACCTTCCCAATCTAATGCCTAATGACCTAAACTGGAGTGGATGTAATAAAAACAGAAATAAAGTAACAATGTAATGCACTTGAAGCATCCCGAAACCACCCCTTTACCCTAACCCACCCTACCACCATGCCACCCCACCCTCCCTTGTCCACCCTGTCACGCCCCATCCCACCAGCTCACCCCACCCCATGAAAAAACTGTCATCCAAGAAACCGGTCCTAGGTGCCAAAAAGATTGGGGGCCGCTACTCCGGGTCCTGCAGCAGTGGCGGCAGGAGGAGCCTCTGTGTAGTCACCTCTTTGGAAGCAGATACCCCTGTGAGCTCTGAAGGCCCCATCTTTCACCTTTTGAGAACAAGACTACTCCCTTCGCCTAAAGAGACCGCCCTCTTTAAACAAAGCCGCCTGACCCACTGTGGCCCTCCAGGTGGCAACTACAAGATGGCGCCTCGGCCCTGTAATTCAGGACAGGCCAGTGAAACTGCGTATTACAGGGGTGGGATGAGGCTGGGTCACTTTTATTACTGGGAGAGGTTGGGAATTCCCTTCAGCTACATTCAGGTCCTCACCTTGGCTCTGGACGCGTCCTAGACAATCAATCTCCACAGAACAGACGCCACAGCAAGTGGCAGACCGCCTCGCTTCAGAAGCGGAAGTGGAGAGGCGGGGCATATGGTTCTACGTGGGGTTTCCCAGGGATGACGGCAGGGGCAAGGACTACGGAAGCCCTGGTAGCTCAGTATTCATCCGTCCCTAGATCCTGTCTCACAGTCGACCCTGTACAGCCTATCAGAACTCGGGACGCCTCCATCTATGAATTCGAGTCCTCCAGCCTCCAAACAAAGCCCTTGCTTCTCGAAGTCCCTAGTGGGGGAGTCAGGGCACTGCTCTGAGCATCTCTGCTTGTCAGGAGGGGTGCCACTCTGTAAGCCTCCCTCTTTTGGGGGAGGCCCTTTCACTAGTTACCGACGGTCCTCACTTTAAGTCCGGTTATGGTCAAGATGCCTCCTTCTGCAGATCTGGGGTCCAATTCTGCTAGAGGAGGCCCTGCCCTCCCTGGGATCACACAGGTCGAATGAGGGGACCACTCAGAAGTAGCTCTTCTGGGTCTCTTAGGGCTAAGAATTTACAGAAGTCTGTTTGGCTCTCTCTCCAGGGGTCCCCTCTAATTGCTCAGCATTATTACGTGAGGTTCTCCTTGGATTCAGGTCCCTCCCTCTGCGAAAATGAGGCTGATCGTATCAGACAGAGGTCTCACCTTGCTGAGCCTTTCCAGACTGAAATCACCCTAACATCTGTGCCCAGAGCTTCCTGGGGACCACAGTGTCAGAGATTTTCCAGGGGCCTCCTTTGATGCAGTGTGTGCTACTGTGAGTTCACTTTCAGGTCCTCACATCGACACGCAACAAATCCTGTAACTCCGCTCTGTGGTTTATTAAGTTGCTTGTCTTACATCAAGGTCCTAGTCTCCTTGAGAATTCCAAGTTGGAAGTCAGGTGATTCTTGTTACATCACAGTCCATTGGCGCCTCAGCAAACAGAGAGTGGGGATGCAACTTGAGTCCTTCTGGACTCTTACTCAGCATCATCCTCACTACATCTACCACAGCCTGGGACTGCTCTTTCTACTGATCTGAGATTCTTCTTCTTAGTCTTTGGGTGACCCTTATATTCAGGGGTGACTGTCTCCTCGGTCCTCCTTCATGGAGGTTCCTATATTGGCTTCTGTCGCTTGATTAAAGGCCTCCTCAGAAATGCATGTTCCTACAACATTTGAGCAGCTACCCTCTAGCAAATCTTGGGCAAAATGGGTCTCAGTCCCCAAAATGAATATAAGATTAGGAAAATGCAGCACAAATCAAGGAATTCAGATACATGTTATGCTGTCAGAGAAAAAGAGTTGATATATTCCTTCTCTTTAGTCAGATTTAAGGTTTGTGTTTATTTGCTCAGTCATATCCAACTCTTTACAACCCCATGGACTATATAGCCTGCCAAGGCTCCTCTGACCATGTGGGTTTCTCCAGGCAAGAAACCTGGAGTGGGTTGCCTCCTCCGGGGGATGTTCCCAACCCAGGGATTGAATCCAGGTCTCCTGCATTGCAGGCACATTCTTTATCATCTGAGCCATCAGATTTAGGTTAGTTCTAAAATCTTTATTTTGGGACCGCCTTGTTGATCCAGTGGTTAAGACTCTGTGCTCCCTGCCTGGGTTTGATCCCTGGTCAGGTACCTGGAACCCACATGCCACAACTAAGTATTCATTTGCCACAACTAAAAATCTCACATGCCACAACTAAAGAGCTTGCTCATGGCAAAAAAAGATTCTGAGTGTCACAACTAAGACCCAGAGCAGTCAAAAAATAAATATTTTAATTAAATAAATATTTACTTTCTACAGAGAGGGATAGTGTCAGATAATCTTGTAAGCCTTGGTAACTTGAGGGTGTTTAATTTTGCACAAGCAGATGATCATATTGTTATTGAGCATTATCTCTTTGTCTCCTTTATTTATCACTCTTAATTATTTTGGTTATGTGTTATGTAGCGTTATTGATGGGAAGAGACAGGAGTTTGGGAGGTTGAATGAGATTACTGTATGAATGGG
>NW_020191690.1:0-8392 GCF_002263795.3 Bos taurus | reverse complement strand
CATGATATCCCACGTGATTCAGTGAATATAGCCACGAGATCAGTTCATGGTTAGTCACGTGATCTGTGCATGACCAGCACGTGAATAGTGTATGATCAGCCACGTGATCAGTGCATTATAGCCCGTGATCATTGCATGATCAGTCAAGTGATCAGTGCGTGAACCAGTTCAAGTGATTAAGTTTTGCATGATGGGCCACGTGATCAGTGCAGGATCAATTACGTGATCAGTGCATGATCATGTCACATGACCAGTACCATGGTTGCTACATGATCATTGCATGATCAGCCACGTTAGCAGAGCATGATAGCCACGTGATCAGTGCATGATCAGGTCACGTGATCGCAGATACAATGATCAGATCATCTGTGAAGCAGTGCATTAATCATTTTACGGGATTCCTGTGCATTGATCAGTCATCGTGACCTAGTCAACAGGTATCTACGTTCATCATCTGCAATGACCAGGCCAACGTGAGCAGTGCAAATGATTAGCCACGTGATGTGTGCATGATCAGTTACGTGAGCAGAGTATGATCAGCCATGTGATCAGTGCATGAGTGCCACGTGATCAGTGCATGATCAGTCACGGGACAGGTGTGTGATCAGCCACGTGAACACTGCATGTTCAGTCACGTGATCAGTGCATGATAGCCACGTGATCAGTGCATGATCAGTTACGTGAGCAGTGTGTGATCAGCCACGTGATCAGTGAATGTTCAGCCACGTGATCAGTGCATGATAGCCACGTGATCAGTGCATGATACCACGTGATCAGTGCATGATCAGTTACGTGGCAGTGTGTGATCAGCCACGTGATCAGTGAATGTTCAGCCACGTGATCAGTGCATGATAGCCACGTGATCAGTGCATGATCAGTTACGTGAGCAGTGTGTGATCAGCCACGTGATCAGTGAATGTTCAGCCACGTGATCAGTGCATGATAGCCACGTGATCAGTGCGTGATCAGTTACGTGAGCAGGGTATGATCAGCCACGTGAGCAGTGCATGGTCAGACACGTGAACAGTGTCATGATCAGCCACGTGATCAGTTGCATGATATCCAAGTGATCAGTGCATGATCAATCACGTGATCAGTGTATGATCAGCCACGTGATCATCTATGCTCAGTCACGTGATCAGGGCCTGCTGAGCTGCGTGACTACTGTCTGCTCATCTGCTTGACAATTTCCACGCTGAGCTGGCACAATTCCTGCCTGTCATCTGCTTGACAATCCAGCATGGCTGCGTAATTCCTTACCTGCTCAGCTGCTTGATTATTGCCAGCTGAAGCAGCATGATTCATTCACCAGCTGAGTTCCATGATTATTGCCTGCTGGACTGTTTGATTCGTGCCTACTCAGCTCTTTGTTTATATGCCTCCAGAGGCACATGATCAGTGTATGATATGAAACATGATCAGCGCATGATCAGTCACATGATCAGCGCCATTAAGTCACGTGATCACTACATGATAGTCATGTGATCAGTCCCGGAATGCGTCAGTCACGGGTATCGTGCATGATCAGCCAGGTGATCAAGTGCATGATAGCTACGTGATCAGTGCAAGATCAGTCACGTGAACAGTGCATGATCAGTCACGTGATCAGTGTATGATCAGCCAGGTGATCAGTGCATGATCAATTACGTGATCAGTGCATGATCAGTCACGTGACCAGTACATGGTAGCTTGTGATCATTGTATGATCAGCCACGTACAGCAGTGTATGATAGTCAGGTGATCAGTGCATGATCAGTCCCGTGATTAGTGCATGATCAATTACGTTACCATTGCATGATCAGTCATGTGACCAGTACATTTTAGCTACGTGAGGATGTCAGCCACGTGAGCACTGCATGATAGACACGTGATCAGTGCATGATCAGCTACGTGAGCAGTGTATGATCAGCCACGTGATAGTGCATGATCAGACACGTGAACAGTTATAATCAGCCACGTGATCAGTGCATGATACCTACGTGTCACTTCATGATTAATCACGTGATCTGTGCATGACCAGCACGTGAACAGTGTATGATCAGCCACGTTGATCAGTTGCATTATAGCCACGTGATCAGTTGGCATGAATGCCAGGAGTCAAGTGATCAGTGGCAATTGGGTGAACGAGTCACCGTGATTAGTGCAATGGATTGAGCCACGTGATCAGTTCAGGAGTCACATTCGTTACGTGATCAGTGCATGATCAGTCACATGACCAGTACATGGTTGCTACATGATCATTGCATGATCAGCCACGTTAGCAGAGCATGATAGCCACGTGATCAGTGCATGATCAGTCACGTGATCATACATGATCAGTCACGTGAACAGTGCATGATCATTTACGTGATCTGTGCATGATCAGTCACGTGACCAGTAAAAGGTACTCTACGTGGACCATTGCATGACCAGCCACGTGAGCAGTGCATGATAGCCACGTGATGTGTGCATGATCAGTTACGTGAGCAAGAGTATGATCAGCCATGTGATTCAGTTGCATGAGTGCCACGTGCATCAGTGCATGATCAGTCACGTGACAGGTGTGTTGATCAGCCACGTGACATTGCATCATGTTCAGTCACGTTGATCAGTGCATATAGCCACGTGCATCAGTGCATGTCAGTTACGTGAGCAGTGTATGATCAGCCACTCCGTGAGCAGGGCATTGGTCAGGACACGTGAACAGTGTATGATCTCAGCCACTGTGATCAGTGCTATGATAATCAAGTGATCATTGCTGCGTGTGCAATCACAATGACATCACCAGTGTATGATCAGCACACGAGTGATTCATTACATGCTCTCTCAGTCAAACGGTGTCGATCCAGGCGCCTAGATGCTCCCGTGACTACTTCTGCTCATTCCTGCTTGACAATTTCCAGCTGACTGCACAATTCCTGCCTGTTCATCTGCTTGACAATTGCCAGCTGTGCTGCCGTAATTTCCCTACCTGCTCAGCTGCTTGATTTATTGCCAGCTGAGCAGCATGAATTCCTGTCACAGCTGAGTTCCATGATTATTGCTGCTGACTGTTTGATTCGCCGCCCTACTCAGCTCTGATGTTTTATGGTGCCTCAGAGGCACATGATCAGTGGTATGATTAGCAAACTGTATCAGCGCACATGATCAGTCCACAACATGATCAGCGCCATTCCAAGTCAACGTGATCACTACATGATAGTCATTTGATCAGTCCATGCTCAGTCCACCGGGTATCAGTGTCATGATGCCAGCCAGGTGATCAGTGCATGATAGCCTACGTGATCAAAGCTGCAAGAATGCAGTCACAGTGAACAGTCATGATCAGTACAGTGAATCAGTGGTATGATCAGCTCAGGTGATCAAGTGCATGATCAATTACGTGGATCCGTGCATGATCAGGTCACGTGACCAGTACATGGTAGCTATGTGATCATTGTATGATCAGCCACGTAAGCAGTGTATGATATGTCAGGTTTTTATCAGTGCATGATCAGTCCCCGTGGATCTGTGCATGATCAAATTACGTTAGCCTATTAGCACGATCAGGTCATCGTGACCAGTAACATTTTAAGCCTACGGTGATCATTGCAGGATCAGTCCACAGTGAGCACTGCCATGATAGACCACGTGATCAGTGCAATGAATCAGCTACGTCGAGCCAGTGTTATGATCAGCCACGTGATCAGTGCAATGATCAGACACGTGAACAGTGTAATAATCAGCCACGTGAATCAGTGCATGATACCTACGTGATCACTTCATGATTAATCACGTGATCTGTGCATGACAGGCACATAATCAGTGCATGATATCCACGTGATCAGTGAATTATAGCCACGAGATCAGTTCATGGTTAGTCACGTGATCTGTGCATGACCAGGCACGTGAACAGTGTAAATGATCAGCCACGTGATCAGTGCATTATAGCCAACTGTGATCATATGCCATGATCAGTCAAGTGATCAGTGCGTGAACAGTCCCACGTGACTAGTGTCGCATGATGAGCCACGTGATCAGTGCAGGATCAAATTACGTGATCAGTGCATGATCAGTCACATGACCAGTACATGGTTGCTAATGATCATTGAATGATCAGCCACGTTAGCATAGCATGATAGCCACCTGATCAGTGAATGATCAGTCCACGTGATAGTAATGATCAGTCCACGTGGAACAGTGCATGTAATATTTAGCGTGATCTGTCATGATCAGTCACCGGACCAGTAAAAGGTATCTACAGTGACAATCATTGCATGCACCAGCCACCGATGAGCGTGCAATTGATAGCCACGTGAATGTGTGCATGATCAGTTACGGTGGGCAGCAGTACTGATCAGCCATGTGATCAGTGCTATGAGTAGCCACTGATCAGTGCGCATGATCAGTCACGTGACATTGTGTTTGATCAGCCACGGATGAACACTGCATGTTCAGCTCACGTGCATCAAGTGCATGATAGCCACTGTGATCAGTGCATGATCAGTTCATGATGAGCAGTTGTGTCGATCAGCCACGATGATCACTGGTGAATGTTCAGCCACGTCATCAGTGCATTGATAGCCACGTGATCAGTGCTATGATAGCCACGTGCATCATGCTATGATCAGCTATACTAGTGAGCAGGGTCATTGATACAGCCACGTGAGCAGTGCATGGTCCAGAACACGTGAACAGTGTATGATCAGCCACGTGATCAGTGCATGATTATTCCAAGTGATCAGTTGCGCATGATCAATCACGTGATCTAGTGTATGATCAGCCACGTGATCATTACATGCCAGTCACGTGATCAGGGCCTGCTGAGTCTGCGTGTACTACTTGTCTGCTCATCTGCTTGACAATTTCCAGCTGAGCTGCACAATTCTGCCTGTCATCTGCTTGACAATTGCCAGCCTGTGCTGCCGTAATTCCTACCTCTCAGCTGCTTGATTATTGCCAGCTGAGCAGCATGATTCTTCACAGCTGAGTTCCATGATTATTGCCTGCTGACTGTTTGATTCGTGCCTACTCAGCTCTTTGTTTATTATCTCCAGAGGCACATGATCAGTGTATGATAGCAAACATGATCAGCGCATGATCAGTCACATGATCAGCGCCATTAAGTCACGTGATCACTACATGATAGTCATGTGATCAGTCCATGCTCAGTCACGGTATCAGTGCATGATCAGCCAGGTGATCAGTGCATGATAGCTACGTGATCAGTGCAAGATCAGTCACGTGAACAGTGCATGATCAGTCCACGTGATCAGTGTATGATCAGCCAGGTGATCAGTGCATGATCAATTACGTGATCAGTGCATGATCATCACGTGACCAGTAACATGGTAGCTATGTGATCATTGTATGATCAGCCACGTTATCAGTGTATGATAGTCAGGTGATCAGTGCATGATCAGTCCCGTGATTAGTGCATGATCAATTACGTTACCATTGCATGATCAGTCATGGTGACCATACATTTAGCTACGTGATCATTGCAGGATCAGCCACGTGAGCACTGCATGATAGACACGTGATCAGTGCATGATCAGCTACGTGAGCAGTGTATGATCAGCCACGTGATCAGTGCATGATCAGACACGTGAACAGTCAATAATCAGCCACGTGATCAGTGCATGATACCTACGTGAATCACTTCATGATTAATCACGTGATCTGTGCATGACAGGCACATAATCAGTGCATGATATCTCACGTGATCAGTGAATATATGCCACGAGAATCAGTTTCATGTTATCACGTGATCTGTGCATGACCAGGCACGTGAACAGTGTATGATCAGCCACGTGATCAGTGCATTATAAGCCACGTGATCATTGCATGATCAGTCAAGTGATCAGTGCGTGAACAGTCACGTGATTAGTTGCATGATGAGCCACGTGATCAGTGCAGGATCAATTACGTGATCAGTGCATGATCAGTCACATGACAAGTACAATGGTTTGCCTACATGATCATTGCAATGATCAGCCACGTTAGCAGAAGCATGATAGCCACGTGATCAGTGCATGATCAGTCACGTGATCAGTACATGATCAGACACGTGAACAGTGCATTGAATCATTGACGTGATCTGTGCATGATCAGTCACGTGACCAGCTAAAAGGTATCTACGTGATCAATTGCATGAACCAGCCACGTGAGCAGTGCATGATAGCCACGTGATGTGTGCATGATCAGTTACGTGAGCCAGAGTATGATCAGCCATGTGATCAGTGCATGAGTGCCACGTGAATCAGTGCATGATCATCACGTGACAGGTGTGTGATCAGCCACGTGACACTGCATGTTCAGTCACGTGATCAGTGAATGATAGCCACGTGATGTGTGCATGATCAGTTACGTGAGGCAGAATATGATCAGCCATGTGATCAGTGCATGAGTGCCACGTGATCCGTGCATGATCAGTTACGTGAGCAGTGTGTGATCAGCCACGTGATCAGTGAATGTTCAGCCACGTGATCAGTGCATGATCAGTCACGTGACAGGTGTGTGATCAGCCACGTGAACATTGCATGTTCAGCCACGTGATCAGTGCATGATCAGTTACGTGAGCAGTGTGTGATCTGCCACGTGATCAGTGAATGTTCAGCCACGTGATCAGTGCATGATAGCCACGTGATCAGTGCATGATATCCAAGTGATCAGTGCATGATCAATCACGTGATCAGTGTATGATCAGCCACGTGATCATTACATGCTCAGTCACGTGATCAGGGCCTGCTGAGCTGCGTGACTACTGTCTGCTCATCTGCTTGACAATTTCCAGCTGAGCTGCACAATTCCTGCCTGTCATCTGCTTGACAATTGCCAGCTGTGCTGCGTAATTCCTACCTGCTCAGCTGCTTGATTATTGCCAGCTGAGCAGCATGATTCTTCACAGCTGAGTTCCATGATTATTGCCTGCTGACTGTTTGATTCGTGCCTACTCAGCTCTTTGTTTATTGCCTCCAGAGGCACATGATCAGTGTATGATAGCAAACATGATCAGCGCATGATCAGTCACATGATCAGCGCCATTAAGTCACGTGATCACTACATGATAGTCATTGATCAGTCCATGCTGTCACGGTACAGTGCATGATAGCCAGGTGATCAGTGCATGAATAGCTACGTGATCAGTGCAAGATCAGTCACGTGAACAGTGCATGAATCAGTCACTGATCAGTGTAATGATCAGCCAGGTGATCAGTGCATGATCAATCATACGTGATCAGTGCATGATCAGTCACGTGACAGTACATGTAGCTATGTGATCAGTGTATGATAGCCACGTGCAGTTGTCATGATAGCAGTGATCAGTGCATGATCAGTCCGTGATTAGTGCATGATCAATTACACGTTACCATTGCATGATCAGTCATGTGACCAGTACATTTTAGTCACGTGATCATTGCAGGATCAGCCACGTGAGCACTGCATGATAGACACGTGATCAGTGCATGATCAGACACGTGAGCAGTGTATGGATCAGCCACGTGACAGTGCATGATCAGACACGTGAACAGTGTATACAGCCACGTGATCAGGCATGATACCTACGTGATCATTCATGATTAATCACGTGATCTGTGCATGACAGGCACATAATCAGTGCATGATATCCACGTGATCAGTGAATTATAGCCACGAGATCAGTTCAATGGTTAGTCTACGTGAATCTGTCATGACCAGGCACGTGAACAGTGTATGATCAGCCACGTGATCAGTGCATTATAGCCACGTGATCATTGCATGATCAGTCAAGTGATCAGTGCATGAACAGTCAGCGTGATTAGTGAGATGAGCCACGTGATCAGTGCAGGATCAATTACGTGATCAGTGCATGATCAGTCACATGACCAGTACATGGTTGCTACATGATCATTGCATGATCAGCCACGTTGCAGAGCATGATAGCCACGTGATCAGTGCATGATCGTCACGTGACAGGTGTGTGATCAGCCACGTGAACATTGCATGTTCAGCCACGTGATCAGTGCATGATCAGTTACGTGAGCAGTGTGTGATCTGCCACGTGATCAGTGAATGTTCAGCCACGTGATCAGTGCATGATAGCCACGTGATCAGTGCATGATAGCCACTGTGATCAGTGCAGATCAGTTACGTGAGCAGGGTATGATCAGCCAGTGAGCAGTGCATGGTCAGAACGTGAACAGTGTATGATCAGCCACGTGATCAGTGCATGATATCCAAGTGATCAGTGCATGATCAATCACGTGATCAGTGTATGATCAGCCACGTGATCATTACATGCTCAGTCACGTGATCAGGGCCTGCTGAGCTGCGTGACTACTGTCTGCTCATCTGCTTGACAATTTCCAGCTGAAGCTGCACAATTCCTGCCTGTCATCTGCTTGACAATTGCCAGCTGTGCTGCGTAATTCCTACCTGCTCAGCTGCTTGA
>NW_020191688.1:0-18712 GCF_002263795.3 Bos taurus | reverse complement strand
GTAGTGCATAATCAGACATGTGATCAGTGCATGATCAGTCAAGTGATCAGTGCATTATCAGCCACGTGATCAGTGCATGATAGCCAGGAGGTCAGTGCATGATCAGTCACGTGATTAGTACATGATCTGTCACTTGATCAGTGTATAATATTCACGTGATCAGTTCATGCACCGTCATGTGATCAGTGCATGATACGCAACGAGATCAGTGCATGATTAGTCACGTGATTAATGCATGATGAGCCACGTGATCAGTGCATGATAGCCACGTAAACAGTGCATGAACAGGTATGTGTTCAGTTAATGCGCAGTCACGTGATCAGTGTATGATAAACACGTGATCAGTGCATGATAGCCATGTGATCAGTGCATGCAGTCACGTGATCAGTGTATTTTCAGCTTCATGTTCAGAGTATGATCAGCCACGTGATCAGTGCCTGATCAGCCACGTGATCAGAGTATGTTCAGCCACGTGATCAGTGTATGATCAGCCACATGATCAGTGCATGATCAGCCACGTGATCAGTGCATGCACAGTTATGTGATCAGGGTATGATCAGCTTCGTGATCAGTGCATGATCAGCCACGTGATCAGTGAATGATCAGGCACGTGAACAGTGCATGATCAGTAATGTGATCAGTGTATGATCAGCTACGTTTCATTGCATGATTCAGCCACGTGATCAATACATGCACAGTCATGTGATCAGTGCATAATCTACAACGTGATTAGTTCATGATCATTCATGTAATCACTGTATGATCAGCCACGTGATAAGTGCAAGATCAGCCACGTGATCAGTGTATGATCAGCCACGTGATCAGCGCATGATCCATCACGTGATTAGTGCATGATCATTCATGTGATCAGTGTATGATCAGCCACGTGATCAGTTCAGGATCACCCACGTGATCAGTGTATGATCAGCCACGTGATCAGTGCATCATCCACAACGTAATTAGTGCATGATCAGCTACGTGAGCAGTGTGGTGGATAAGCCACGTGATCCAGTTCATGATCAGCCGATCGTGATCAGTGCATGCACACTCACGTGATCAGAGTATGATCGCCTTCGTGTCAGTGCATGATCAGCCACGTGATCAGTGCATGATCAGTCACGTGATCAGTGCGTGATCAGTGAAGTGATCAGTGTATGATCATCCCATATTTTCAGTGTGTGCACAGTCACGTGAATCAGTGCATTACAGCCACGTAATCAGTTCTTGATTAGTCACATGATAAGCACAATTCAGACCACGAGATAACTGCATGCTAATTTACGCAATCAGTGCATTGGATCAGGCACGTGATCAGTGCATATGCAGTCCACGTGATCAGTGTATGTTCAAGCCATGTGATCAGTGCATGATAGCCACGTGACTAGTGCATGATCAGTCACGTGATCAGTGCATGATCCACTACGTGATTAGTGCATGATCAGTCATGGTAATCTCTGTATGATCAGCCACGTGATAAGTGCAAGATCAGCCACGTGATCAGTGTATGCTCAGCCACGTGATCAGTGCATGATCCACAACGTGATCAGTGCATGATCAGCCACGTGATCAGTATATGACAGCCACGTGATCAGTTCATGATCCCCCACGTGATCAGTGCATGATCAGCCACGTGATCATTGCATGATCAGCCACGTGATCAGTGTATGATCAGCCACAGTGATCATTGCATGATCAGCTTCGTGATCAGTGCATGATCAGCCACGTGATCAGTGCATATCAGCCACCTGATCAGTGCATATCAGCCACCTGATCAGTGCATGATAGCCAAGTGACTAGTGCATGATCAGTCACGCGATCAGTGCATGATCAGCCACGGGATCAGGGCATGATCGCCATGTGATCGGCACATGATAGCTACGTGATCTGTGCATGATCAGCCACGTAATCAGTGCATTATCAGCCACGTGATCAGTGCATGTGCAGTCACGTGATCAGTGCATGATCAGCCAAGTGATCAGTTCATGCACAGTCACGTGATCACTGTATGCTCAGCCACGTGATCAGTGCATGCTCATCCACGTGATTAGTGCATGCACAGTCATATTATCAGTGTATGATAGGCTTCGTGATCAGTGCATATTTAGTTACGTGATTAATGTATGATAAGCCACGTAATCAGTGCATGATAGCCACGTGATCAGTGCCTGATCAGTCACGTGATCAGTGCATATGCAGTCACGTGATCAGTGTATGATCATCCACGTGATCAGAGTATGATCAGCCACGTGATCAGTGCATGATCAGTCAAGTGATCAGTGCATTATCAGCCACGTGATCAGTGCATGATAGCCACGTGATCAGTGCATGATCAGTCACGTGATTAGTACATGATCTGTCACTTGATCAGTGGTATAATATTCACGTGATCAGTTCATGCACCGTCATGTGATCAGTGCATGATACGCAACGAGATCAGTGCATGATCAGTCGCCTGGTCAGTGTATGATCAGCCACGGGATTAGGCATGATAGCCAGGTGACTAGTGCATAATCAGTCACGCGATCAGTGCATGATCAGCCTCCGGGATCCGGGCATGATTGACATGTGATCAGTGCATGAGAGCTACGTGATCAGTGCATGATCAGCCATGTGATCATTGCATGATCCGCCACGTGATCAGTGCATGCACACTCACGTGATCAGTGTATGATCAACTTCGTGATCAAGTGCATGATCAGCTACGTGATCAGTGCATGCTCAGTCACATGATCAGTGCATGTGCAGTCACGTGTTCAGTGCATGATCAGCTACGTGATCAGTGCATGCTCAGTCACATGATCAGTGCATGTGCAGTCACGTGTTCAGTGCATGATCTGGTCACGTGATCAGTGGTGTGATCATCCATATGATCAGTGCATATGCAATCTCGAAATCAGTGCATGATAGCGACGTGATCACTGCATGATTAGTCACATGATCTGTTCCAGATCAGCTACGTGATTAGTGCATGATAGCCAGGTGATCAGTGCATGATCCACAACGTGATTAGTGCTGATCATTCATTGATCAGTGTATGATCAGCCACGTGATCAGTTCATGATCACCCACGTGATCAGTGTATGATCAGCCATGTGATCAGTGCATCATCCACAACGTGATAAGTGCATGATCAGCCAAGTGAGGCAGTGTATGATAAGCCACGTGATCAGTGCATGCACACTCACATGATCCAGAGTATGATCAGCTTTGTGATCAGTGCACGATCAGCCACGTGATCAGTGCATGAATCAGTCACGTGATCAGTGCCTGATTCAGTGACGTGATCAGTGTATGGTCATCCATATTTTCAGTGCGTGCGCAGTCACGTGATCAAGTGCATTATAGCCACGTGATCAGTTCTTGATTAGTCACATGATCAGCACAATTCAGACACGAGATCACTGCATGCTAAATTACGCAATCAGTGCATGATCAGGCACGTGATCAGTTCATGATCACCCACGTGATCAGTGCATGATCAGCCACGTGATCAGTGCATGATCAGCCACGTGATCAGTGCATGCACACTCACGTGATCAGAGTATGATCAGCTTTGTGATCAGTGCACGATCAGCCACGTGATCAGTGCATGATCAGTCACGTGATCAGTGCCTGATCAGTGACGTGATCAGTGTATGGTCATCCATATTTTCAGTGCGTGCGCAGTCACGTGATCAGTGCATTATAGCCACGTGATCAGTTCTTGATTAGTCACATGATCAGCACAATTCAGACACGAGATCACTGCATGCTAAATTACGCAATCAGTGCATGATCAGGCACGTGATCAGTGCATGATCAGGCACGTGATCAGTGTATGATCAGCCACGTGATCAGTGCATGATAGCCACGTGACTAGTGCATGATCAGTCACGTGATCAGTGCATGATCCACAACGTGATTAGTGCATGATCAGTCATGTAATCACTGTATGCTCAGCCACGTGATCAGTGCATGATCAAGCACTTTATCAGTGCATGATCAGACACATGATCAGTGTATGATCAGCTTCGTGATCAGTGCAGGATCAGCCACGTGATCAGTGCATGAACAGGCCCGTGATCAGTGCATGATCAGACTCATGATCAGTCACGTGATCAGTCCATGATCAGTCACGTGAGTAGTGCATAATCAGACATGTGATCAGTGCATGATCAGTCAAGTGATCAGTGCATTATCAGCCACGTGATCAGTGCATGATAGCCAGGAGGTCAGTGCATGATCAGTCACGTGATTAGTACATGATCTGTCACTTGATCAGTGTATAATATTCACGTGATCAGTTCATGCACCGTCATGTGATCAGTGCATGATACGCAACGAGATCAGTGCATGATTAGTCACGTGATTAATGCATGATGAGCCACGTGATCAGTGCATGATAGCCACGTAAACAGTGCATGAACAGGTATGTGTTCAGTTAATGTGCAGTCACGTGATCAGTGTATGATAAACACGTGATCAGTGCATGATAGCCATGTGATCAGTGCATGCAGTCACGTGATCAGTGTATTTTCAGCTTCATGTTCAGAGTATGATCAGCCACGTGATCAGTGCCTGATCAACCACGTGATCAGAGTATGTTCAGCCACGTGATCAGTGTATGATCAGCCACATGATCAGTGCATGATCAGCCACGTGATCAGTGCATGCACAGTTATGTGATCAGGGTATGATCAGCTTCGTGATCAGTGCATGATCAGCCACGTGATCAGTGAATGATCAGGCACGTGAACAGTGCATGATCAGTAATGTGATCAGTGTATGATCAGCTACGTGTTCATTGCATGATTCAGCCACGTGATCAATACATGCACAGTTCATGTGATCAGTGCATAATCTACAACGTGATTAGTTCATGATCATTCATGTAATCACTGTATGATCAGCCACGTGATAAGTGCAAGATCAGTCACGTGATCAGTGTATGATCAGCCACGTGATCAGCGCATGATCCATAACGTGATTAGTGCATGATCATTCATGTGATCAGTGTATGATCAGCCACGTGATCAGTTCAGGATCACCCACGTGATCAGTGTATGATCAGCCACGTGATCAGTGCATCATCCACAACGTAATTAGTGCATGATCAGCTACGTGAGCAGTGTGTGATAAGCCACGTGATCAGTTCATGATCACCCACGTGATCAGTGCATGCACACTCACGTGATCAGAGTATGATCAGCTTCGTGTTCAGTGCATGATCAGCCACGTGATCAGTGCATGATCAGTCACGTGATCAGTGCGTGATCAGTGAAGTGATCAGTGTATGATCATCCATATTTTCAGTGTGTGCACAGTCACGTGATCAGTGCATTACAGCCACGTAATCAGTTCTTGATTAGTCACATGAGAAGCACAATTCAGACACGAGATAACTGCATGCTAATTTACGCAATCAGTGCATGATCAGGCACGTGATCAGTGCATGATCAGTCACGTGATCAGTGTATGTTCAGCCATGTGATCAGTGCATGATAGCCACGTGACTAGTGCATGATCAGTCACGTGATCAGTGCATGATCCACTACGTGATTAGTGCATGATCAGTCATGTAATCTCTGTATGATCAGCCACGTGATAAGTGCAAGATCAGCCACGTGATCAGTGTATGCTCAGCCACGTGATCAGTGCATGATCCACAACGTGATCAGTGCATGATCAGCCACGTGATCAGTATATGAGCAGCCACGTGATCAGTTCATGATCCCCCACGTGATCAGTGCATGATCAGCCACGTGATCATTGCATGATCAGCCACGTGATCAGTGTATGATCAGCCACGTGATCATTGCATGATCAGCTTCGTGATCAGTGCATGATCAGCCACGTGATCAGTGCATATCAGCCACCTGATCAGTGCATATCAGCCACCTGATCAGTGCATGATAGCCAAGTGACTAGTGCATGATCAGTCACGCGATCAGTGCATGATCAGCCACGGGATCAGGGCATGATCGCCATGTGATCGGCACATGATAGCTACGTGATCTGTGCATGATCAGCCACGTAATCAGTGCATTATCAGCCACTTGATCACAGTATGATCAGCCACGTGATCAGTGCATGTGCAGTCACGTGATCAGTGCATGATCAGCCAAGTGATCAGTTCATGCACAGTCACGTGATCACTGTATGCTCAGCCACGTGATCAGTGCATGCTCATCCACGTGATTAGTGCATGCACAGTCATATTATCAGTGTATGATAGGCTTCGTGATCAGTGCATATTTAGTTACGTGATTAATGTATGATAAGCCACGTAATCAGTGCATGATAGCCACGTGATCAGTGCCTGATCAGTCACGTGATCAGTGCATATGCAGTCACGTGATCAGTGTATGATCATCCACGTGATCAGAGTATGATCAGCCACGTGATCAGTGCATGATCAGTCAAGTGATCAGTGCATTATCAGCCACGTGATCAGTGCATGATAGCCACGTGATCAGTGCATGATCAGTCACGTGATTAGTACATGATCTGTCACTTGATCAGTGTATAATATTCACGTGATCAGTTCATGCACCGTCATGTGATCAGTGCATGATACGCAACGAGATCAGTGCATGATCAGTCGCATGGTCAGTGTATGATCAGCCACGGGATTAGGCATGATAGCCAGGTGACTAGTGCATGATCAGTCACGCGATCAGTGCATGATCAGCCTCGGGATCCGGGCATGATTGACATGTGATCAGTGCATGAGAGCTACGTGATCAGTGCATGATCAGCCACGTGATCATTGCATGATCCGCCACGTGATCAGTGCATGCACACTCACGTGATCAGTGTATGATCAACTTCGTGATCAGTGCATGATCAGCTACGTGATCAGTGCATGCTCAGTCACATGATCAGTGTATGATCAACTTCGTGATCAGTGCATGATCAGCTACGTGATCAGTGCATGCTCAGTCACATGATCAGTGCATGTGCAGTCACGTGATCAGTGCATGATAAGTCACGTGTTCAGTGCATGATCTGTCACGTGATCAGTGTGTGATCATCCATATGATCAGTACATATGCAATCTCGAAATCAGTGCATGATAGCGATGTGATCACTGCATGATTAGTCACGTGATCTGTTCCAGATCAGCTACGTGATTAGTGCATGATAGCCAGGTGATCAGTGCGTGGTCCACAAGGTGATTAGTGCATGATCATTCATGTGATCAGTGTATGATCAGCCACGTGATCAGTTCATGATCACCCACGTGATCAGTGTATGATCAGCCATGTGATCAGTGCATCATCCACAACGTGATTAGTGCATGATCAGCCACGTGAGCAGTGTATGATAAGCCACGTGATCAGTTCATGATCACCCACGTGATCAGTGCATGATCAGCCACGTGATCAGTGCATGATCAGCCACGTGATCAGTGCATGCACACTCACATGATCAGAGTATGATCAGCTTTGTGATCAGTGCACGATCAGCCACGTGATCAGTGCCTGATCAGTCACGTGATCAGTGCCTGATCAGTGACGTGATCAGTGTATGGTCATCCATATTTTCAGTGCGTGCGCAGTCACGTGATCAGTGCATTATAGCCACGTGATCAGTTCTTGATTAGTCACATGATCAGCACAATTCAGACACGAGATCACTGCATGCTAAATTACGCAATCAGTGCATGATCAGCCACGTGATCAGTGCATGATCAGCCACGTGATCAGTGCATGCACACTCACATGATCAGAGTATGATCAGCTTTGTGATCAGTGCACGATCAGCCACGTGATCAGTGCATGATCAGGCACGTGATCAGTGCATGATCAGGCACGTGATCAGTGTATGATCAGCCACGTGATCAGTGCATGATAGCCACGTGACTAGTGCATGATCAGTCACGTGATCAGTGCATGATCCACAACGTGATTAGTGCATGATCAGTCATGTAATCACTGTATGCTCAGCCACGTGATCAGTGCATGATCAAGCACTTTATCAGTGCATGATCAGACACATGATCAGTGTATGATCAGCTTCGTGATCAGTGCAGGATCAGCCACGTGATCAGTGCATGAACAGGCCCGTGATCAGTGCATGATCAGACTCATGATCAGTCACGTGATCAGTCCATGATCAGTCACGTGAGTAGTGCATAATCAGACATGTGATCAGTGCATGATCAGTCAAGTGATCAGTGCATTATCAGCCACGTGATCAGTGCATGATAGCCAGGAGGTCAGTGCATGATCAGTCACGTGATTAGTACATGATCTGTCACTTGATCAGTGTATAATATTCACGTGATCAGTTCATGCACCGTCATGTGATCAGTGCATGATACGCAACGAGATCAGTGCATGATTAGTCACGTGATTAATGCATGATGAGCCACGTGATCAGTGCATGATAGCCACGTAAACAGTGCATGAACAGGTATGTGTTCAGTTAATGCGCAGTCACGTGATCAGTGTATGATAAACACGTGATCAGTGCATGATAGCCATGTGATCAGTGCATGCAGTCACGTGATCAGTGTATTTTCAGCTTCATGTTCAGAGTATGATCAGCCACGTGATCAGTGCCTGATCAGCCACGTGATCAGAGTATGTTCAGCCACGTGATCAGTGTATGATCAGCCACATGATCAGTGCATGATCAGCCACGTGATCAGTGCATGCACAGTTATGTGATCAGGGTATGATCAGCTTCGTGATCAGTGCATGATCAGCCACGTGATCAGTGAATGATCAGGCACGTGAACAGTGCATGATCAGTAATGTGATCAGTGTATGATCAGCTACGTGTTCATTGCATGATTCAGCCACGTGATCAATACATGCACAGTCATGTGATCAGTGCATAATCTACAACGTGATTAGTTCATGATCATTCATGTAATCACTGTATGATCAGCCACGTGATAAGTGCAAGATCAGCCACGTGATCAGTGTATGATCAGCCACGTGATCAGCGCATGATCCATCACGTGATTAGTGCATGATCATTCATGTGATCAGTGTATGATCAGCCACGTGATCAGTTCAGGATCACCCACGTGATCAGTGTATGATCAGCCACGTGATCAGTGCATCATCCACAACGTAATTAGTGCATGATCAGCTACGTGAGCAGTGTGTGATAAGCCACGTGATCAGTTCATGATCACCCACGTGATCAGTGCATGCACACTCACGTGATCAGAGTATGATCAGCTTCGTGTTCAGTGCATGATCAGCCACGTGATCAGTGCATGATCAGTCACGTGATCAGTGCGTGATCAGTGAAGTGATCAGTGTATGATCATCCATATTTTCAGTGTGTGCACAGTCACGTGATCAGTGCATTACAGCCACGTAATCAGTTCTTGATTAGTCACATGATAAGCACAATTCAGACACGAGATAACTGCATGCTAATTTACGCAATCAGTGCATGATCAGGCACGTGATCAGTGCATGATCAGTCACGTGATCAGTGTATGTTCAGCCATGTGATCAGTGCATGATAGCCACGTGACTAGTGCATGATCAGTCACGTGATCAGTGCATGATCCACTACGTGATTAGTGCATGATCAGTCATGTAATCTCTGTATGATCAGCCACGTGATAAGTGCAAGATCAGCCACGTGATCAGTGTATGCTCAGCCACGTGATCAGTGCATGATCCACAACGTGATCAGTGCATGATCAGCCACGTGATCAGTATATGAGCAGCCACGTGATCAGTTCATGATCCCCCACGTGATCAGTGCATGATCAGCCACGTGATCATTGCATGATCAGCCACGTGATCAGTGTATGATCAGCCACGTGATCATTGCATGATCAGCTTCGTGATCAGTGCATGATCAGCCACGTGATCAGTGCATATCAGCCACCTGATCAGTGCATATCAGCCACCTGATCAGTGCATGATAGCCAAGTGACTAGTGCATGATCAGTCACGCGATCAGTGCATGATCAGCCACGGGATCAGGGCATGATCGCCATGTGATCGGCACATGATAGCTACGTGATCTGTGCATGATCAGCCACGTAATCAGTGCATTATCAGCCACTTGATCACAGTATGATCAGCCACGTGATCAGTGCATGTGCAGTCACGTGATCAGTGCATGATCAGCCAAGTGATCAGTTCATGCACAGTCACGTGATCACTGTATGCTCAGCCACGTGATCAGTGCATGCTCATCCACGTGATTAGTGCATGCACAGTCATATTATCAGTGTATGATAGGCTTCGTGATCAGTGCATATTTAGTTACGTGATTAATGTATGATAAGCCACGTAATCAGTGCATGATAGCCACGTGATCAGTGCCTGATCAGTCACGTGATCAGTGCATATGCAGTCACGTGATCAGTGTATGATCATCCACGTGATCAGAGTATGATCAGCCACGTGATCAGTGCATGATCAGTCAAGTGATCAGTGCATTATCAGCCACGTGATCAGTGCATGATAGCCACGTGATCAGTGCATGATCAGTCACGTGATTAGTACATGATCTGTCACTTGATCAGTGTATAATATTCACGTGATCAGTTCATGCACCGTCATGTGATCAGTGCATGATACGCAACGAGATCAGTGCATGATCAGTCGCATGGTCAGTGTATGATCAGCCACGGGATTAGGCATGATAGCCAGGTGACTAGTGCATGATCAGTCACGCGATCAGTGCATGATCAGCCTCGGGATCCGGGCATGATTGACATGTGATCAGTGCATGAGAGCTACGTGATCAGTGCATGATCAGCCACGTGATCATTGCATGATCCGCCACGTGATCAGTGCATGCACACTCACGTGATCAGTGTATGATCAACTTCGTGATCAGTGCATGATCAGCTACGTGATCAGTGCATGCTCAGTCACATGATCAGTGCATGTGCAGTCACGTGTTCAGTGCATGATCAGCTACGTGATCAGTGCATGCTCAGTCACATGATCAGTGCATGTGCAGTCACGTGTTCAGTGCATGATCTGTCACGTGATCAGTGTGTGATCATCCATATGATCAGTGCATATGCAATCTCGAAATCAGTGCATGATAGCGACGTGATCACTGCATGATTAGTCACATGATCTGTTCCAGATCAGCTACGTGATTAGTGCATGATAGCCAGGTGATCAGTGCATGATCCACAACGTGATTAGTGCATGATCATTCATGTGATCAGTGTATGATCAGCCACGTGATCAGTTCATGATCACCCACGTGATCAGTGTATGATCAGCCATGTGATCAGTGCATCATCCACAACGTGATTAGTGCATGATCAGCCAAGTGAGCAGTGTATGATAAGCCACGTGATCAGTGCATGCACACTCACATGATCAGAGTATGATCAGCTTTGTGATCAGTGCACGATCAGCCACGTGATCAGTGCATGATCAGTCACGTGATCAGTGCCTGATCAGTGACGTGATCAGTGTATGGTCATCCATATTTTCAGTGCGTGCGCAGTCACGTGATCAGTGCATTATAGCCACGTGATCAGTTCTTGATTAGTCACATGATCAGCACAATTCAGACACGAGATCACTGCATGCTAAATTACGCAATCAGTGCATGATCAGGCACGTGATCAGTTCATGATCACCCACGTGATCAGTGCATGATCAGCCACGTGATCAGTGCATGATCAGCCACGTGATCAGTGCATGCACACTCACGTGATCAGAGTATGATCAGCTTTGTGATCAGTGCACGATCAGCCACGTGATCAGTGCATGATCAGTCACGTGATCAGTGCCTGATCAGTGACGTGATCAGTGTATGGTCATCCATATTTTCAGTGCGTGCGCAGTCACGTGATCAGTGCATTATAGCCACGTGATCAGTTCTTGATTAGTCACATGATCAGCACAATTCAGACACGAGATCACTGCATGCTAAATTACGCAATCAGTGCATGATCAGGCACGTGATCAGTGCATGATCAGGCACGTGATCAGTGTATGATCAGCCACGTGATCAGTGCATGATAGCCACGTGACTAGTGCATGATCAGTCACGTGATCAGTGCATGATCCACAACGTGATTTGTGCATGATCAGTCATGTAATCACTGTATGCTCAGCCACCTGATCAGTGCATGATCAAGCACTTTATCAGTGCATGATCAGACACATGATCAGTGCATGATCAGTCACGTGATCTGTGTATAATCATCCACATGATCAGTGCATGCACAGTCAAGAGGCCAGTGTATTACAGCCATGTGATCAGTGCATGATCAGCCAGGTAAACAGTGCATGATAGCCACCTGACCATTGCATGATCAGCAACATGGTTAGTGCATGCTAAGACACGTGATCAGTGCATGATCATGCACGTGAAGAGTGCATGATCACTCACGTGATCAGTGGATGATAGCCAGGTTATCAGTGCATGATCAGCCACGTGATCAGTACATGATCAACCAAGTGATCATTGCATGCACAGTCACGTGA
Source organism: Bos taurus (assembly GCF_002263795.3). Lineage (NCBI taxonomy): Eukaryota > Metazoa > Chordata > Mammalia > Artiodactyla > Bovidae > Bos > Bos taurus. Next base: position 6,287 of record NW_020191688.1, on the reverse strand, counting down.
TCAGTGTATGATCAGCTTCGTGATCAGTGCAGGATCAGCCACGTGATCAGTGCATGAACAGGCCCGTGATCAGTGCATGATCAGACTCATGATCAGTCACGTGATCAGTCCATGATCAGTCACGTGAGTAGTGCATAATCAGACATGTGATCAGTGCATGATCAGTCAAGTGATCAGTGCATTATCAGCCACGTGATCAGTGCATGATAGCCAGGTGGTCAGTGCATGATCAGTCACGTGATTAGTACATGATCTGTCACTTGATCAGTGTATAATATTCACGTGATCAGTTCATGCACGGTCATGTGATCAGTGCATGATACGCAACGAGATCAGTGCATGATTAGTCACGTGATTAATGCATGATGAGCCACGTGATCAGTGCATGATAGCCACGTAAACAGTGCATGAACAGGTATGTGTTCAGTTAATGCGCAGTCACGTGATCAGTGTATGATAAACCCGTGATCAGTGCATGATAGCCATGTGATCAGTGCATGCAGTCACGTGATCAGTGTATTTTCAGCTTCATGTTCAGAGTATGATCAGCCACGTGATCAGTGCCTGATCAGCCACGTGATCAGAGTATGTTCAGCCACGTGATCAGTGTATGATCAGCCACATGATCAGTGCATGATCAGCCACGTGATCAGTGCATGCACAGTTATGTGATCAGGGTATGATCAGCTTCGTGATCAGTGCATGATCAGCCACGTGATCAGTGAATGATCAGGCACGTGAACAGTGCATGATCAGTAATGTGATCAGTGTATGATCAGCTACGTGTTCATTGCATGATTCAGCCACGTGATCAATACATGCACAGTCATGTGATCAGTGCATAATCTACAACGTGATTAGTTCATGATCATTCATGTAATCACTGTATGATCAGCCACGTGATAAGTGCAAGATCAGCCACGTGATCAGTGTATGATCAGCCACGTGATCAGCGCATGATCCATCACGTGATTAGTGCATGATCATTCATGTGATCAGTGTATGATCAGCCACGTGATCAGTTCAGGATCACCCACGTGATCAGTGTATGATCAGCCACGTGATCAGTGCATCATCCACAACGTAATTAGTGCATGATCAGCTACGTGAGCAGTGTGTGATAAGCCACGTGATCAGTTCATGATCACCCACGTGATCAGTGCATGCACACTCACGTGATCAGAGTATGATCAGCTTCGTGTTCAGTGCATGATCAGCCACGTGATCAGTGCATGATCAGTCACGTGATCAGTGCGTGATCAGTGAAGTGATCAGTGTATGATCATCCATATTTTCAGTGTGTGCACAGTCACGTGATCAGTGCATTACAGCCACGTAATCAGTTCTTGATTAGTCACATGATAAGCACAATTCAGACACGAGATAACTGCATGCTAATTTACGCAATCAGTGCATGATCAGGCACGTGATCAGTGCATGATCAGTCACGTGATCAGTGTATGTTCAGCCATGTGATCAGTGCATGATAGCCACGTGACTAGTGCATGATCAGTCACGTGATCAGTGCATGATCCACTACGTGATTAGTGCATGATCAGTCATGTAATCTCTGTATGATCAGCCACGTGATAAGTGCAAGATCAGCCACGTGATCAGTGTATGCTCAGCCACGTGATCAGTGCATGATCCACAACGTGATCAGTGCATGATCAGCCACGTGATCAGTATATGAGCAGCCACGTGATCAGTTCATGATCCCCCACGTGATCAGTGCATGATCAGCCACGTGATCATTGCATGATCAGCCACGTGATCAGTGTATGATCAGCCACGTGATCATTGCATGATCAGCTTCGTGATCAGTGCATGATCAGCCACGTGATCAGTGCATATCAGCCACCTGATCAGTGCATATCAGCCACCTGATCAGTGCATGATAGCCAAGTGACTAGTGCATGATCAGTCACGCGATCAGTGCATGATCAGCCACGGGATCAGGGCATGATCGCCATGTGATCGGCACATGATAGCTACGTGATCTGTGCATGATCAGCCACGTAATCAGTGCATTATCAGCCACTTGATCACAGTATGATCAGCCACGTGATCAGTGCATGTGCAGTCACGTGATCAGTGCATGATCAGCCAAGTGATCAGTTCATGCACAGTCACGTGATCACTGTATGCTCAGCCACGTGATCAGTGCATGCTCATCCACGTGATTAGTGCATGCACAGTCATATTATCAGTGTATGATAGGCTTCGTGATCAGTGCATATTTAGTTACGTGATTAATGTATGATAAGCCACGTAATCAGTGCATGATAGCCACGTGATCAGTGCCTGATCAGTCACGTGATCAGTGCATATGCAGTCACGTGATCAGTGTATGATCATCCACGTGATCAGAGTATGATCAGCCACGTGATCAGTGCATGATCAGTCAAGTGATCAGTGCATTATCAGCCACGTGATCAGTGCATGATAGCCACGTGATCAGTGCATGATCAGTCACGTGATTAGTACATGATCTGTCACTTGATCAGTGTATAATATTCACGTGATCAGTTCATGCACCGTCATGTGATCAGTGCATGATACGCAACGAGATCAGTGCATGATCAGTCGCATGGTCAGTGTATGATCAGCCACGGGATTAGGCATGATAGCCAGGTGACTAGTGCATGATCAGTCACGCGATCAGTGCATGATCAGCCTCGGGATCCGGGCATGATTGACATGTGATCAGTGCATGAGAGCTACGTGATCAGTGCATGATCAGCCACGTGATCATTGCATGATCCGCCACGTGATCAGTGCATGCACACTCACGTGATCAGTGTATGATCAACTTCGTGATCAGTGCATGATCAGCTACGTGATCAGTGCATGCTCAGTCACATGATCAGTGTATGATCAACTTCGTGATCAGTGCATGATCAGCTACGTGATCAGTGCATGCTCAGTCACATGATCAGTGCATGTGCAGTCACGTGTTCAGTGCATGATCTGTCACGTGATCAGTGTGTGATCATCCATATGATCAGTGCATATGCAATCTCGAAATCAGTGCATGATAGCGACGTGATCACTGCATGATTAGTCACATGATCTGTTCCAGATCAGCTACGTGATTAGTGCATGATAGCCAGGTGATCAGTGCATGATCCACAACGTGATTAGTGCATGATCATTCATGTGATCAGTGTATGATCAGCCACGTGATCAGTTCATGATCACCCACGTGATCAGTGTATGATCAGCCATGTGATCAGTGCATCATCCACAACGTGATTAGTGCATGATCAGCCAAGTGAGCAGTGTATGATAAGCCACGTGATCAGTTCATGATCACCCACGTGATCAGTGCATGATCAGCCACGTGATCAGTGCATGATCAGCCACGTGATCAGTGCATGCACACTCACGTGATCAGAGTATGATCAGCTTTGTGATCAGTGCACGATCAGCCACGTGATCAGTGCATGATCAGTCACGTGATCAGTGCCTGATCAGTGACGTGATCAGTGTATGGTCATCCATATTTTCAGTGCGTGCGCAGTCACGTGATCAGTGCATTATAGCCACGTGATCAGTTCTTGATTAGTCACATGATCAGCACAATTCAGACACGAGATCACTGCATGCTAAATTACGCAATCAGTGCATGATCAGGCACGTGATCAGTGCATGATCAGGCACGTGATCAGTGTATGATCAGCCACGTGATCAGTGCATGATAGCCACGTGACTAGTGCATGATCAGTCACGTGATCAGTGCATGATCCACAACGTGATTTGTGCATGATCAGTCATGTAATCACTGTATGCTCAGCCACCTGATCAGTGCATGATCAAGCACTTTATCAGTGCATGATTCAGACACATGATCAGTGCATGATCAGTCACGTGATCTGTGTATAATCATCCACATGATCAGTGCATGCACAGTCAAGAGGCCAGTGTATTACAGCCATGTGATCAGTGCATGATCAGCCAGGTAAACAGTGCATGATAGCCACCTGACCATTGCATGATCAGCAACATGGTTAGTGCATGCTAAGACACGTGATCAGTGCATGATCATGCACGTGAAGAGTGCATGATCACTCACGTGATCAGTGGATGATAGCCAGGTTATCAGTGCATGATCAGCCACGTGATCAGTACATGATCAACCAAGTGATCATTGCATGCACAGTCACGTGATCAGTGTATGATCAGCTTCGTGATCAGTGCAGGATCAGCCACGTGATCAGTGCATGAACAGGCCCGTGATCAGTGCATGATCAGACTCATGATCAGTCACGTGATCAGTCCATGATCAGTCACGTGAGTAGTGCATAATCAGACATGTGATCAGTGCATGATCAGTCAAGTGATCAGTGCATTATCAGCCACGTGATCAGTGCATGATAGCCAGGTGGTCAGTGCATGATCAGTCACGTGATTAGTACATGATCTGTCACTTGATCAGTGTATAATATTCACGTGATCAGTTCATGCACGGTCATGTGATCAGTGCATGATACGCAACGAGATCAGTGCATGATTAGTCACGTGATTAATGCATGATGAGCCACGTGATCAGTGCATGATAGCCACGTAAACAGTGCATGAACAGGTATGTGTTCAGTTAATGCGCAGTCACGTGATCAGTGTATGATAAACCCGTGATCAGTGCATGATAGCCATGTGATCAGTGCATGCAGTCACGTGATCAGTGTATTTTCAGCTTCATGTTCAGAGTATGATCAGCCACGTGATCAGTGCCTGATCAGGCCACGTGATCAGAGTATGTTTCAGCCACTGATCAGTGTATGATCAGCCACATGATCAGTGCATGATTCAGCCCACGTGATCAGTGCATGCACAGTTATGTGATCAGGGTATGCATCAGCTTCTGATCAGTGCATGATTCAGCCACGTGATCATGAATGATCAGGCACGTGAACAGTGCATGATCAGTAATGTGATCAGTGTATGATCAGCTAGTGTTCATTGCATGATTCAGCCACGGTGATCAATACATGCACAGTCATGTGATCAGTGCATAATCTACAACGTGATTAGTTCATGATCATGTCATGTAATCACTGTATGATCAGCCCAGTGATAAGTGCAAAGATCAGCCACGTGATCAGTGTATGATCAGCCACGTGATCAGCGCATGATCCTTCACGTGATTAGTGCATGATCATTCATGTGATCAGTGTATGATCAGCCACGTGATCAGTTCAGGATCACCCACGTGATCAGTGTATGATCAGCCACGTGATCAGTGCATCATCCACAACGTAATTAGTGCAATGAGTCAGCTACGTGAGCAGTGTGTGATAAGCCACGTGATCAGTTCATGATCACCCACGTGATCAGTGCATGCACACTCACGTGATCAGAGTATGATCAGCTTCGTGTTCAGTGCATGATCAGCCACGTGATCAGTGCATGATCAGTCACGTGATCAGTGCGTGATCAGTGAAGTGATCAGTGTATGATCATCCATATTTTCAGTGTGTGCACAGTCACGTGATCAGTGCATTACAGCCACGTAATCAGTTCTTGATTAGTCACATGATAAGCACAATTCAGACACGAGATAACTGCATGCTAATTTACGCAATCAGTGCATGATCAGGCACGTGATCAGTGCATGATCAGTCACGTGATCAGTGTATGTTCAGCCACGTGATCAGTGCATGATAGCCACGTGACTAGTGCATGATCAGTCACGTGATCAGTGCATGATCCACTACGTGATTAGTGCATGATCAGTCATGTAATCTCTGTATGATCAGCCACGTGATAAGTGCAAGATCAGCCACGTGATCAGTGTATGCTCAGCCATGTGATCAGTGCATGATTCACAACAACGTGATCAGTGCATGATCAGCCACGTGATCAGTTTATGATCAGCCACGTGATCAGTTCATGATCCCCCACGTGATCAGTGCATGATCAGCCACGTGATCATTGCATGATCAGCCACGTGATCAGTGTATGATCAGCACGTGATCATTGCATGATCAGCTTCGTGATCAGTGCATGATCAGCCACGTGATCAGTGCATATCAGCCACCTGATCAGTGCATATCAGCCACCTGATCAGTGCATGATAGCCAAGTGACTAGTGCATGATCAGTCACGCGATCAGTGCATGATCAGCCACGGGATCAGGGCATGATCGCCATGTGATCGGCACATGATAGCTACGTGATCTGTGCATGATCAGCCACGTAATCAGTGCATTATCAGCCACTTGATCACAGTATGATCAGCCACGTGATCAGTGCATGTGCAGTCACGTGATCAGTGCATGATCAGCC
>NW_020191687.1:0-3661 GCF_002263795.3 Bos taurus | reverse complement strand
ATGATCAGCCACTTGGTTAGTGTATGATTAACCACGTGATCAGTGCATTATCTGCCACATGATCAGTGCATGATCTGCCACGTAATCAATGCATGCACTGTCACGTGATCAGTGTAAGATCAGCTTCGTGATCAGTGCATGATTAGTTACGTGATCAATGTATGATTAGCCACGTGATCAGTGCATGATAGCCACGTGATCAGTGCATGATCAGTCACGTGATCATGGCATGTGAACGCATGTGATCAGTGCATGACAGCCTACGCAATCAGTGCATAATCATTCACGTGATCAATGCATGATCAGCCACGTGATCAGTGCATGATAGCCACGAAAACAGTGCATGAACAGGTCCGTAATCAGTTCAAGCGCAGTCACGTGATCAGTGCATGATAGCCACGTGAACCGTGCATGATCTGTCACGTGATCAGTGTATGCACAGTCACGTGATCAGTGTATGAGCAGCCACGTGATCAGTGCAATATGAGCCAAGTGATCAGTGCATGCACAGTCATGTGGTCAGTGTATGATCAACTTCATGATCAGTGCAAGATTAGCCACGTGATCAGTGCATGCTCAACCTCGTGATCAGTGCATGATCAGTCATGTGATCATTGTATGATCATCCACGTGATCAGTACATGATAGTCACGTAAACAGTGCATGAACAGGTACGTGTTCAGTACATGCGCAGTCACGTGATCAGTGCATGACAGACAAGTGATCAGTGCATGATAGCCACGTGATCAGTGCATGATCGGTTACGTGATCAGTGCATGCGCAGTCACGTGATCAGTGTATGATCAGCCACGTGATCAGTGCATGATAGCCACCTGATTAGTGCATTGTAAGCAACGTGATTAGTGCATGATTAGCCACGTTATCAGCCCATGATCAGCGAGGTTATCAGTGCATGATCAGCCATGTGATCAGTGCATGCACAGTCACGTGATCAGTGTATGATCAGCTTGGTGATCAGTGCATGATCAGCCACGTGATCAGTGCATGATCAGCCACGTGAGCAGTGCAGATCACCCACGTGAGCAGTGCATCATAAGCTATGTGATCAGTGCATGCATAGTCACGTGATCAGTGTATGATCAGCTTCGTGATCAGTGCATAATCAGCCACGTGATCAGTGGATGATCAGGCCGCTGAAGAGTGCATTATCAGTCACGTGATCAGTGTAGTATAGCCATGTGATCAGTGCATGATCCGGCACGTGATCTGTGCATGATCAGGCACGTGATCAGTGCATGATCAGGCACGTGATCAGTGCATGATCAGTCACGTTATCATTGTATAATCAGCCACGTGATCAGTGCATGGTAGCCTCGTGACGAGTGTATGGCCATGTGATCAGTGCATGATAACCACGTGATCAGTGCATGATCAGTCACGTGATTAGTGCATGATCTGTCACTTGATCAGTGTATAATATCCACGTGATCAGTTAATGCGCCGTCATGTGATCAGTGCATGATACGCAAGGTAATCAGTGCATGATCAGTCACGTGATCATGGCATGCGCAGTCATGTGATCAGTGCATGACATCTACGCAATCAGTGCATAATCAGTCACGTGATCAATGCATGATCAGCCACGTGAACAGTGCATGATAGCCACGTAAGCATTGCATGAACAGGTACGTGTTCAGTTCATGCGCAGTCACGTGATCAGTGAATGATAGACATGTGATCAGTGCATGATAGCCACGTCAACAGTGCATGAACAGGTACGTGTCAGTTAATGCGCAGTCACGTGATCAGTGCATGTGCAGACACGTGATCAGTGTATGAACAGCCATGTGTTCAGTGCATGATAGACAAGTGATCAATGCATGATATCTACGTGATCAGTGCATGCTCAGTCACATGAGGAGTGCATGATCAGCCCCGTGATCAGTGCATGACAGCCACGTTATCATTGCCTTCAATTACGTGGTCAGTGAATGTGCAGTCACGTGATTCGTGCATGGGCAGACACGTGATCAGTGTATGATCAGCCACGAGTTCAGTGCATGATAGACACGTGATCAGTGCATGATAGCCACGTGATCATTGCCTACAATTACGTGAACAGTGCATGTGCAGTCACGTGATCAGTGCATGATAGCCACGTGATCAGTGAATGATCAGTCACGTGATCAGTGCCTGATCAGTAACGTGATCAGTGTATGATCATCCACATGATCAGTGCATGCGCAGTCACGTGATCAGTGCATTATAGCCACGTGATCAGTTCTTGATTAGTCACATGATCAGCACCATTCAGACACGAGATCACTGCATGCTAAGTCACGTGATCAGTTCCTGATCAATGACGTGATCAGTGCATGATCAGCGACGTGTTCAGTGCATGATCAGCCACTGGATCTCTGTATGATCAGCCACGAGATCAGTGCATGTGCAGTCACGTGATCAGTGTATGATCAGCCACGTGATCAGTGCATGCGCAGTCACGTGATCAGTGCATGATAGCCACGTGATCAGTTCTTGATTAGTCACATGATCAGCACCATTCAGACACGAGATCACTGCATGCTAAGTCACGTGATCAGTTCATGATCAATGACGTGATCAGTGCATGTGCAGTCACGTGATCAGTGTATGATCAGCCACGTGTTCAGGGCATGATAGCCAAGTGATCAATGCATGATAGCTAAGTGATCAGTGCATGCTCAGCCACATGATCACTGCATGATCAGCCATGTGATCAGTGCATGCACAGTCATGTGTTAAGTGTATGATCAGCTTCGTGATCAGTGCATGATAAGCCACGTGATCAGTGCATGATCAGCCACGTGATCAGTTCATGATCAGGCACGTGATCAGTGCATGATCAGTCACGTGATCATAGCATGCGCAGTCATGTGATCAGTGCATGACAGCTACGCCAACAGTGCATAATCAGTTACGTGATCAATGCATGATCAGCCACGTGATCAGTGCATGATAGCCATGTAAACAGTGCATGAACACGTACGTGTTCAGTTAATGCACAGTCATGTGATCAGTGCATGATAGAAACGTGATCAGTGCATGATCAGTCACGTGATACGTGTGTGATCAGCCACATGATCAGTGCATGATATCCACGTGATCAGTGCAGGATAGCCACGTGATCACTTCATGATTATTCACGTGATCTGTACATGATCAGTCACGTGATACGTGTGTGATCAGCCACCGGATCAGTGCGTGATGAGCCATGTGATCAGTGCAGGATCAATTATGTGATCAGTGCATGATCAGTCACGTGATCAGTGCATGATCAGTCACGTGATCAGTGTATGATCAGCCACGTGATCAGTGCATGATCAGCCAAATGATAAGTGCATGATCAATTACGTGATCAGTGCATGATCAGCCACGTGATCGGTGCATGATCAGTCACGTGATCAGTACATGATCAGTCACGTGAACAGTGCATGATCATTTACGTGATCTGTGCATGATCAGTCACGTGACCAGTATATGGTAGCTACGTGATCATTGCATGATCAGCCACGTGATCAGTGCATGATCAGTCACATGATCAGTGCATGATCAGTCACGTGATCAGTGTATGATCATCCACGTGAACAGTGCATGCTCAGTCACGTGATCGGGCCTGCTGAGCTGCGTGATTAGTGTCTGCTCATCTGCTTGACAATTGCCA
>NW_020191686.1:0-21409 GCF_002263795.3 Bos taurus | reverse complement strand
GACTCCTGCATCCAGAGATCACAGAAGGTGCCTGATGTTAATCTCAAATTTTCCGCTGCCGAGAGGTTACTGGTCAATGAAATAAAAATTCTCTTAGAAAGAGAGATGTGGTGGACCAGGTAAGTAGGTAGTGGGTCAAAGGTCTTACTAGCTAAGCTGATTAGTTTGATTGCAAGAATGCTGGGGGCTATGGAGGATTTTGCATAAAGGAGTATGGGCTGTGGGGGCAGGCAGTGAGAGCAGAGGGGTGGATTTGTGCGGTGTGGAATCAGAAGTGGAAATTCTTAAAGAGATGAGAATACGAGACATTATTGCCTCTGAGAAATGTGTTATGCGGTCAAGAGCAACAGTTAGAACTGGAGCGTGGAAAAACAGACTGGTTCCAAATTAGGAAGGAGTATAGTAAGGCTGATATGGTATCTGCTTATTTATTTTTATAAAGAATACATATCGCAAATGCAGGCTAGATGAAGCACAAGCTGGAATAAGATTGCTGGAGAAATTTAATAATCCAGATATGAGATACACATTATGGAGAATAAAGAGGGAATAAAACTCTTGAAAGTGAAAGAGGAGAGTGAAAAAGCTGGCTTAACTCACCATTCAAAGACTAAGATGCATGATCCAGTCATACTTCATGGCAAACTAGATGGGGAAATAATGAAAAAGTGGAATGTTATTTTTGGGCTAAAATTACACAGAGGATCTTGATAAAAGACATTGAGAAATATAGAAGCACACTGTGCATTGGTTGAGATGAAGCTATTCAACTAGACAGAATATTAAAAAAAGAGAATTACTTGAAAAAAGGTTCTAGTAAGTATGGTTTTTTTAGTAGTTAGTATTGGATGTGAGAATTGGATCATATAAGAAGCGATGTGAGCAAGATATGTGATGAAGTTTTGACTATGGTGTTGAAAGCAAATGATAATTCCATGCAATCAACATGGAGAAAGAAACAGGAACGACTCTTGAGGGCTTGGATGCGAAGGAGAATCACAAAATCTCTAAAAAGGAAATAGTCCTGAAATTTCATTGGAAGGATTGAGGCTGAGTGAAATGAATAATTTGGTCACCTAGATGGGAAGAATGTACTGGAAAATCTGAATGGGAGATTGAGAGGGGAGGAGAGGGGAGACAAGAAGATGAGATAGGTTGGATGGCATAAGACACGATAGACATGATTCTGAGGTATAAGGAGAACTTCCTTCGCAGACAGGAGCTGGTCACACTCCTCGAGGCAGATTCCCTGTAACTCCAATGGGCGATTAGCCGAAAGAAGCAGATAGACAGAAGCTGCAAGCGACCTCCAATGAAAACTGGAACTGATATTCAGCAGAAGTTCGTAATGTAGACGAGTAGCATTCTGGAGGCTTGGACTTGATGGAGGGAGTCGCATACAATGATCATCAGGTACGCCGCGTGTGATCTCGTAGAGGATATGCTGCAGGGGAAATAGACCACGTGCGATAAGAAATCGGCAGAAAATAAATAATAAATATTAAAACAAAAAGACACAGAATCTGAGGCTTGGCGTGATTGGGATTAGGTGCAAGTTATTATAGGAGGAAAACTGGGAGGGCAGGACCCAAACTTCAGAGAGGCACCTTTACCTTGGTAAGGCGTGGATCAGTACAGAAGATGAGTTCTGGGCTGCATCACCTGCTGTGCTTTTATGAATATTGCAGTATGAGATGTTTCCCGTTCAGTGAAGTGATTTGTGGTTTGGGCAGGAAGGAAACTGTGAAAGTGGGCAGGAAACCTCAAATTAGGAGGTGGGTGAGAGGTTGGGGGGGGGTGCGGTTCAAGTTGTCTCTAGCGGATTATAACTGTGGTAGGGGTCAGGTCTCAAGGGACATAGAGGCAGTTTTGAGCAAAGTTCAGGAAGCCTGGTGCAGGATGAAGTGATGCAGAGGGATAAGATGAGCAGGAGAGAGTGAATGGGTGGTAGAGAATGATGGTTTCCTTCGTAATGCATACTGAAAGCAAGATTCTGGTGTGAAAAGTGATTTGGCGGCTGATGAAGGGCCATACAAGAGAAGTGGCGAGGAGGGACAGGAGAGACCCGGAAGAAAAAAAGTAGAAGTAGTTAATGAGAGGGTTCATGCGGGAACCTGGTGGGGAGTTGAGGAGATGCTAAAGAATACATTAGAGTTGTTCTAACTAAGAGACAAGTGAAGGTCTGTGTTTCACTGCTGTGGCATGGGGGTCATCTGGGAGCTGGAATTCACACTTCAGCTGGCTGGTGAGCACAGGCTGAGAATACACGGCTTGAGAATGGATTGGAATCCGTGTCTATAGGGTGGGGGGGGTAGGCGGGGCGTGCCCTGATGTGCTATGTCTTGAAGTTTCGGCTGAGAGGTCGGGTTCTCTAAGGGAGAGTTACATGGGAAGTGTTCCAGTGACCACATGAGATGGAGGGTAATAGAGGGGCCCAGAGAAAGGCGAGGAGACATGGGGGGGTGACGGTGGCCGGGGAGGCTAGCTAGGAAACCTCTCTGAGCACTGGGCAGGATGTGCCTGAGAACGGGGGATTCTGGAAGGGAAAGGGGGGGGGAGGCGGGAGGTGCGAGTTCCTTGAAGCTGCCCACGATGTGGATTGGCGGGCATGCTGCACGGAAACCCGGGGGTCTTGTAGGAGGCAGCTTTCTGATCGGCAGTGTTCAAGTGGTAAGATAGGGTCAAGTGAGAGGGGGGGGCTGGTGGTGTGGGGAGGGCAATGTGTGGGGGTGTGCGTGGTAGCAAGTGTTCATGTGTACAATGTGTGTTTTGGGGTTACCTTACAGAGTCCAGGGAGGTTCTCTCTTTCACCTTCTCAGAACAGGGGCAGTGTGAAAGATGAAGGGGGACGTTAGTTTGTTTGTTTGTTTCCTGGTTTATTGTTGATTTTCTCTGAGTTCCTAGCCCGTTCAGTGCACAAATATATAGTGGGGAGGGAGCTAGAGGAATTGGAAAACATGATTAGAGACAATTATTGATAGATAGGGGCGTACAGTGAGGTCGAAAGTAAAGCATGCTTAATCTTGATTAACCTTATGTTATAGGGCGAGAGACACAAGTGAGGTATTTATGCAAAGAGAGATAAGCTGGGCTCCGATACGAGAGGAAATGGCTAGACGTATGCGAGGCAGAGGGAGTTAGATTTGGGAGGGATTTTTGTAAGGAGAGAGAAGAGGGATAGGATGCTATGTCCGGTTCGTCTTTGGTGATGGCATTGTTTTCACGGGTCGTGGGTAATGATGGTGAGGATAGTAGATGCCGTCGAGTTGGATCACCACGTGTGGAGCGAATTCTGGAACTTGCAACCCGCCATCGAAGAGTCAAGCATTGGTCACCGACAACCTGCCCTGGGGAGAGGAAGCGAGTTGGCTCTGGCACAAGATCTAGATGAGGGTCTAATCATGGGGCCTCAGAGAACTCCTCGAACTATGTTTGTCACTCGAGAGGAATTGCACACCTCACGGCTTGTTCGTCTGGCCTATGCTGAGGGAACGGACAGCTAGCGCACGGGAGATACAGCAAAGGGAGAAGCTATTGGCACTTCAGCTCGGGGCCAACGGGGGGATAGATGTGACTGCACGTGACATTTGCCGAAATGGACCTGAATTGTGTAACTACTGTACACAATCAAGAGGGCGGACTGATGGGGAGTGGGGATGAAGGGTGGCCAACAGGGATTATTCACATGACAGTGTGATATCTACGAGAGAGTTTGTTCAGGCCTAAGCAGAGTGTGGCGGAAGAAGTCGAGGACTGGCGAGAAAAAGAAGACTGCTCATTGGTGAGGTGGCGATGGTGTGGTACACAAGTGCTCCCTTGCCCTTCTGGGCTCCAAAAGGAAAGTGGGGTAGTTTCCAGTTCTTTCTTGAGTGGGAGCAGTCAAATAAAGGGGCCAGGGTGGCGAAGGTACAGCTGGGGCTGCTGTGGATAAGATCAGGCACCACCTGTGGGGAGAAAAATCTTCTGTTGCTAGATCGAGGAACTTGTCTGATCCTGCTGCCTCATCATTTCCGGTCCAGGCTTAGCCTCTGCTTCTAAGGCTAACTGGGAAGAGGAGTGGTTTGGGGTATGGCTGAAGAAAATGCTGGATGGGTATAGAATCTGTTAGTTTTAACTTCTTGAGTGTTTTTTCTTGTAAAATGGAGTGGTGTTGGAGAGGATAATGAGATGATTGGGGTTTGTGATTATCTGGGGTGCAAAACGGAGTTGAACCCAAATTTAGCGACTCAAAACTTGGAGCTAGCTGTGTCTAACTTGTACTTTGCTGAGAACGTGGTTTCAGATGCAGATAGGGTTCACTGGAAAGAAGGTGAATTGACAAAGGGTAAGATGAAGCATTTTAGCCGGGACAGCAACGCGTTCTCACGCAGGAGCATAGAGCTTTCACTGACGTGTTAGAAATTCAGAAGGCCACATGCAGTTGTGGCGCGGACAGGAGGGTCGAAGAATATGGATTCTGCGCGGTACTTGGCACCACATTGATGCGCCCCACAAAGTTCCCCGGGCATACACGGGTCGCATTCCTGGAGAAGGAACACCGAGTATTCCAGGCACCATATCTCTGAGCCCCTCCGGAATAACCTCCTGATCGGACAGCAGGGTTGACTCCCCTGCTTTGTCTGGAAGGGGTTCCTGACCTTCCGGTCGCACCTCAGGATGAGGCCCGGTTCTCACGACGACATTTCCAGAGTGGCCTCGTGGCGTCGATTCCAGTTGCGGAAGCACCACCCGATTTCCCTGTCCTCTTCGATAAAAGCCCGATGCCGGGAACCTCTCCGAAGTCCACCCTGTGAATGAGTCAAACGAAGGGCAGTACTCGCCCGATCATCGTCCGGAAAAAACCCCAGGTTCCAAATACACGCTCGACAAGTGGCCTGCTCTCCCCGGGGACACCTCGAGAGGCAGCGGAGTTCCATGCCTCAACCCAAGACGGGCCCTGACTCTCCTGTCCCCAGTCCTGCAGGGACCCTGCCATCGGAGTCTGAAATCAGAGGAACCCTGAGTTCCTGCCTCAACTGAGAATGAGGCCCTCTTCAATGCACCAAACCCGTGGAGTTCCGAGAGGCCCTCCCACCTCCAGTTCCCTGACTTCTCAGAGCCACCATGAGAAGCCCCTGAGGTCACCTGCACAAGTCGAGGGAAGCCAGGTTTCCTGCCTCAACCAGAGAAAGGCCTCGAGAGACCTTCTTCAACACGTCTCGAGGCCAGATTCCCCTACCATGACTCGAGAGCAATGACGCGCTCCCCTCGCCACTCGCATGGAGACCGACTTCCCTGGCGCCCCACGAGAGGCTCACTGACCTCGCCGTCGCACCTCGTGAGAAACCGCACCCTGGGGCCGCCGCTCGAGAACCACCCGGAGCCTCCTCCGTCATCGCGAGATGAGGGCCTTCGTCTCCTGCATGGCCTAGAGGCCAACCTCGCGACCTCTCTCCAAACGCCTCAGGAGGCTTGACTCCCTTTAGTCCACCCAGTGAGCTCCAAGAGATACCCGTCGCGACTCGAGAGCAGAGCGGGGTTCTTTGCTTCCACTCGAGATGAATGCCTGTCTCCCCGGGTGCGTCTGGAATGCAACCCCGAGATCCCGGTCGCCCCTGGAGAGGAACATTGGCTTCTGGACACAAGCCTAGATGAGGTCTATTGGCCCTGCAGTCACTCGAGAGCAATCCCCAGCTTCCTTCGCAACTCGAATGGAAGATTGGACTTCCCTGGGCCAACACAAGAGGCATCCTGAATTCCCCGTCGTAACTCGAGAATCCCGCCGCAACTCGAGAAAAGCCACGTGGTTCCCCCGTCATCGCAAGATGAAGCCCTTTCCCGCTACAGCGTCTCAGGAGAATCCCACGTTAGGAATTGGAGGTCGAAACGGTACTTGGCACCCTTGATGCGCCCCACCAAGTTCCCCGGCATCCCGGTCTCCCTGGAGAGGAACACCGAGGTTTTCCGGCACCACTTCCTCTGAGCCCCTTCTACCCTCCTGATCTCGACAGGAGGGTCGACTCCCCTGCTTTGTCTGGAAGGGGTTCCCGACCTTCCGGTCGCACCTCAGGATGAGGCCGGTCTCACGACGACATTCCAGACGTGGCCTCGTGGGTGCTTCCACATTGCGAAGCACCCCGATTTCCCGGTCCCCTCTTGATAAGAACCCGATGCCCGGACACCTCTCCGAACTCCACCCTGTGAATGAAGTCAACACGAAGGGGCAGTGACTCGCCCGTGCATCGTCCAGAAAAAACCCCCAGGTTCCAAATACAGCTCGACAAGTGGCCTCTCTCCCCGGGGACACCTCGAGAGGCAAGCGGAGTTCCATGCCTCAACCCAAGACGAGGCCTGACTCTCCTGTCCCCAGTCTGCAGGGACCCTGCGATCGGAGTCTGAAATCAGAGGAACCCTGAGGTTCCTGCCTCAACTGGAGATGAGGCCCTCTTCCAATGCACCAAACCCCGTGGAGTCCCGAGAGGCCCCCTCCCACCTCCAGTTTCCCTGACTTCTCAGAGCCACCATGAGAAGCCCCCTGAGGTCACCTGCACAAGTCGAGGGAAGCCAGGGTTTCCTGCCTCAACCCGAGAAAGACCTCGAGAGACCTTCTTCAACACGTCTCGAGGCCAGGTTCCCCTACCATGACTCGAGAGAAATGACGCGCTCCCCCTCGCCACTCGCATGGAGACCCGACTTCCCTGGCGCCCCACGAGAGGCTCACTGACCTCGCCGTCGTACCTCGTGAGAAACCGCACCCTGGGGCCGCCGCTCGAGAACCACCCCCAGACTCCCCCGTCATCGCGGAGATGAGGGCCTTCGTCTCCTGCATGGCCTAGAGGCCAAACTCGCGACCTCTCTCCAAACGCCTCAGGAGGCTTGACTCCCTTTAGTCCATCCAACCAGTGAGCTCCAAGAGATACCCGTCGCGACTCGAGAGCAGAGCGGGGTTCTTTGCTTCCACTCGTGATGAATGCCTGTCTCCCCGGGGGCGTCTGGAATGCAACCCCGAGATCCCGGTCGCCCCTGGAGAGGAACATTGGATTCCAGATACAAGCCTAGATGAGGTCTATTGGCCCTGCAGTCACTCGAGAGCAATCCCCAGCTTTCCTTCGCAACTCGAATGGAAGATTGGACTTCCCTGGGCCAACACATGAGGCATCCTGAATTCCCCGTCGTAACTCGAGGATCCCGCCGCAACTCGAGAAAAATACGTGGTTCCCCCGTCATCGCAAGATGAAACCCTTTCCCGCTACAGCGTCTCAGGAGAAGTCCCACGTGAGGTATTGGAGGTCGAAACGGTACTTGGAACCCTTGATGCGACCCACAATGTTCCCCGACATCCCGGTCTCCCTCGAGAGGTACACCGAGGTTTTCCGGCACCACTTCCTCTGAGCCCCTTCTACCCTCCTGATCTCGACAGGAGGGTCGACTCCCCTGCTTTGTCTGGAAGGGGTTCCTGATCTTCCGGTCGCACCTCAGGATGAGGCCGGTCTAACGACGACATTCCAGACGTGGCCTCGTGGGTGCTTCCACATTGCGAAGGACCCCGATTTCCCGGTCCCCTCCTGATAAGAACCCGATGCCCGAACACCTCTTCCAACTCCACCCTGTGAATGAAGTTAACACGAAAGGGCAGTGACTCGCCCGTGCATCGTCCAGAAAAACCCCCAGGTTTCAAATACAGCTCGACAAGTGGCCTCTCTCCCCGGGGACACCTCGAGAGGCAAGCGGAGTTCCATGCCTAAACCCAAGACGAGGCCTGACACTTCTGTCCCAAGTCTGCAGGGACCCTGCGAGCGGAGTCTGAAATCAGAGGAACCCTGAGGTTCCTGCCTCAACTGGAGATGAGGCCCTCTTCCAATGCACCAAACCCAGTGGAGTCCCGAGAGGCCCCTCCCACCTCCACTTTCCCTGACCTCCCAGAGCCACCATGAGAAGCCCCCTGAGGTCACCTGCACAAGTCGAGGGAAGCCAGGGTTTCCTGCCTCAACGCGAGAAAGACCTCGAGAGACCTTCTTCAACACGTCTCGAGGCCAGATTCCCCTACCATGGCTCAAGAGCAATGACGCGCTCCCCCTCGCCACTCGCATGGAGAGCCGACTTCCCTGGCGCCCCACGAGAGGCTCACTGACCTCGCCGTCGTACCTCGTGAGAAACCGCACCCTGGGGCCGCCGCTCGAGAACCACCCCGAGACTCCCCCGTCATCGCGAGATGAGGGCCTTCGTCTCCTGCATGGCCTAGAGGCCAACCTCGCGACCTCTCTCCAAACGCCTCAGGAGGCTTGACTCCCTTTAGTCCACCCAGTGAGCTCCAAGAGATACCCGTCGCGACTCGAGAGCAGAGCGGGGTGCTGTGCTTCCACTCGAGATGAATGCCTGTCTCCCCGGGTGCGTCTGGAATGCAACCCCGAGATCCCGGTCGCCCCTGGAGAGGAACATTGGCTTCTGGCCACAAGCCTAGATGAGGTCTATTGGCCCTGCAGTCACTCGAGAGCAATCCCCAGCTTTCCTTCGCAACTCGAATGGAAGATTGGACTTCCCTGGGCCAACACAAGAGGCATCCTGAATTCCCCGTCGTAACTCGAGAATCCCGCCGCAACTCGAGAAAAGCCACGTGGTTCCTCCGTCATCGCAAGATGAAGCCCTTTCCCGCTACAGCGTCTCAGGAGAATTCCCACGTTAGGAATTAGAGGTCGAAACGGTACTTGGCACCCTTGATGCGCCCCACCAAGTTCCCCGGCATCCCGGTCTCCCTGGAGAGGAACACCGAGGTTTTCCGGCACCACTTCCTCTGAGCCCCTTCTACCCTCCTGATCTCGACAGCAGGGTCGACTCCCCTGCTTTGTCTGGAAGGGGTTCCCGACCTTCCGGTCGCACCTCAGGATGAGGCCGGGCTCACGACGACATTCCAGACGTGGCCTCCTGGGTGCTTCCACATTGCGAAGCACCCCGATTTCCCGGTCCCCTCTTGATAAGAACCCGATGCACGGACACCTCTCCGAACTCCACCCTGTTAATGAAGTCAACACGATGGGGCAGTAAATCGCCCGTGCTTCGTCAGAAAAAGACCCCCAGGTTCCAAATACAGCTCGACAAGTGGCATCTCTCCCCGGGGACACCTCGAGAGGCAAGCGGAGTTCCATGCCTCAACCCAAGACGAGGCCTGACTCTCCTGTCCCCAGTCTGCAGGACCCTGCGATCGGAGTCTGAAATCAGAGGAACCCTGAGGTTCCTGCCTCAACTGGAGATGAGGCCCTCTTCCAATGCACCAAACCCCGTGGAGTCCCGAGAGGCCCCCCTCCCCACCTCCAGTGTCAGTGACTTCTCAGAGCCACCATTAGAAGCCCCCTGAGGTCACCTGCACAAGTCGAGGGAAGCCAGGGTTTCCTGCCTCAACGCGAGAAAGACCTCGAGAGACCTTCTTCAACACGTCTCGAGGACAGGTTCCCCAACCATGACTCGAGAGAAATGACGCGCTCCCCCTCGCGACTCGCATGGAGACCCGACTTCCCTGGCGCCCCATGAGAGGCTCACTGACCTCGCCGTCGTACCTCGTGAGAAACCGCACCCTGGGGCCGCCGCTCGAGAACCACCCCCAGACTCCCCCGTCATCGCGGAGATGAGGGCCTTCGTCTCCTGCATGGCCTAGAGGCCAACCTCGCGACCTCTCTCCAAACGCCTCAGGAGGCTTGACTCCCTTTAGTCCATCCAACTAGTGAGCTCCAAGAGATACCCGTCGCGACTCGAGAGCAGAGCGGGGTTCTTTGCTTCCACTCGTGATGAAT
Organism: Bos taurus; assembly: GCF_002263795.3. Taxonomy (NCBI): domain Eukaryota; kingdom Metazoa; phylum Chordata; class Mammalia; order Artiodactyla; family Bovidae; genus Bos; species Bos taurus. The sequence continues at coordinate 11,645 of NW_020191686.1, read as the reverse complement.
GCCTGTCTCCCCGGGGGCGTCTGGAATGCAACTCCGAGATCCCGGTCGCCCCTGGAGAGGAACATTGGATTCCGGATACAAGCCTAGATGAGGTCTATTGGCCCTGCAGTCACTCGAGAGCAATCCCCAGCTTTCCTTCGCAACTCGAATGGAAGATTGGACTTCCCTGGGCCAACACATGAGGCATCCTGAATTCCCCGTCGTAACTCGAGGATCCCGCCGCAACTCGAGAAAAAATACGTGGTTCCCCCGTCATCGCAAGATGAAACCCTTTCCCGCTACAGCGTCTCAGGAGAAGTCCCACGTGAGGTATTGGAGGTCGAAACGGTACTTGGAACCCTTGATGCGACCCACAATGTTCCCCGACATCCCGGTCTCCCTCGAGAGGTACACCGAGGTTTTCCGGCACCACTTCCTCTGAGCCCCTTCTACCCTCCTGATCTGGACAGGAGGGTCGACTCCCCTGCTTTGTCTGGAAGGGGTTCCTGACCTTCTGGTCGCACCTCAGGATGAGGCCGGTCTAACGACGACATTCCAGACGTGGCCTCGTGGGTGCTTCCACATTGCGAAGGACCCCGATTCCCGGTCCCCTCCTGATAAGAACCCGATGCCCGAACACCTCTTCCAACTCCACCCTGTGAATGAAGTTAACACGAAAGGGCAGTGACTCGCCCGTGCATCGTCCAGAAAAACCCCCAGGTTTCAAATACAGCTGGACAAGTGGCCTCTCTCCCCGGGGACACCTCGAGAGGCAAGCGGAGTTCCATGCCTAAACCCAAGACGAGGCCTGACACTTCTGTCCCAAGTCTGCAGGGACCCTGCGAGCGGAGTCTGAAATCAGAGGAACCCTGAGGTTCCTGCCTCAACTGGAGATGAGGCCCTCTTCCAATGCACCAAACCCAGTGGAGTCCCGAGAGGCCCCTCCCACCTCCACTTTCCCTGACCTCCCAGAGCCACCATGAGAAGCCCCCTGAGGTCACCTGCACAAGTCGAGGGAACCCTGGGATTCCTGCCTCAACCCGAGAAAGACCTCGAGAGACCTTCTTCAACACGTCTCGAGGCCAGATTCCCCTACCATGGCTCAAGAGCAATGACGCGCTCCCCCTCGCCACTCGCATGGAGAGCCGACTTCCCTGGCGCCCCACGAGAGGCTCACTGACCTCGCCGTCGTACCTCGTGAGAAACCGCACCTTGGGGCCGCCGCTCGAGAACCACCCCGAGACTCCCCCGTCATCGCGAGATGAGGGCCTTCGTCTCCTGCATGGCCTAGAGGCCAACCTCGCGACCTCTCTCCAAACGCCTCAGGAGGCTTGACTCCCTTTAGTCCACCCAGTGAGCTCCAAGAGATACCCGTCGCGACTCGAGAGCAGAGCGGGGTGCTGTGCTTCCACTCGAGATGAATGCCTGTCTCCCCGGGTGCGTCTGGAATGCAACCCCGAGATCCCGGTCGCCCCTGGAGAGGAACATTGGCTTCTGGCCACAAGCCTAGATGAGGTCTATTGGCCCTGCAGTCACTCGAGAGCAATCCCCAGCTTTCCTTCGCAACTCGAATGGAAGATTGGACTTCCCTGGGCCAACACAAGAGGCATCCTGAATTCCCCGTCGTAACTCGAGAATCCCGCCGCAACTCGAGAAAAGCCACGTGGTTCCTCCGTCATCGCAAGATGAAGCCCTTTCCCGCTACAGCGTCTCAGGAGAATTCCCACGTTAGGAATTAGAGGTCGAAACGGTACTTGGCACCCTTGATGCGCCCCACCAAGTTCCCCGGCATCCCGGTCTCCCTGGAGAGGAACACCGAGGTTTTCCGGCACCACTTCCTCTGAGCCCCTTCTACCCTCCTGATCTCGACAGGAGGGTCGACTCCCCTGCTTTGTCTGGAAGGGGTTCCCGACCTTCCGGTCGCACCTCAGGATGAGGCCGGGCTCACGACGACATTCCAGACGTGGCCTCCTGGGTGCTTCCACATTGCGAAGCACCCCGATTTCCCGGTCCCCTCTTGATAAGAACCCGATGCCCGGACACCTCTCCGAACTCCACCCTGTGAATGAAGTCAACACGAAGGGGCAGTGACTCGCCCGTGCATCGTCCAGAAAAACCCCCAGGTTTCAAATACAGCTGGACAAGTGGCCTCTCTCCGCGGGGACACCTCGAGAGGCAAGCGGAGTTCCGTGCCTCAACCCGAGACGAGGCCTGACTCTCCTGTCCCCAGCCTGCAGGGACCCTGCGAGCGGAGACTGAAATCAGAGGAACCCTGAGGTTCCTGCCTCAACTGGAGATGAGGCCCTCTTCCAATGCACCAAACCCCGTGGAGTCCCGAGAGGCCCCCCTCCCCACCTCCAGTGTCAGTGACTTCTCAGAGCCACCATTAGAAGCCCCCTGAGGTCACCTGCACAAGTCGAGGGAAGCCAGGGTTTCCTGCCTCAACGCGAGAAAGACCTCGAGAGACCTTCTTCAACACGTCTCGAGGACAGGTTCCCCAACCATGACTCGAGAGAAATGACGCGCTCCCCCTCGCGACTCGCATGGAGACCCGACTTCCCTGGCGCCCCATGAGAGGCTCACTGACCTCGCCGTCGTACCTCGTGAGAAACCGCACCCTGGGGCCGCCGCTCGAGAACCACCCCCAGACTCCCCCGTCATCGCGGAGATGAGGGCCTTCGTCTCCTGCATGGCCTAGAGGCCAACCTCGCGACCTCTCTCCAAACGCCTCAGGAGGCTTGACTCCCTTTAGTCCATCCAACTAGTGAGCTCCAAGAGATACCCGTCGCGACTCGAGAGCAGAGCGGGGTTCTTTGCTTCCACTCGTGATGAATGCCTGTCTCCCCGGGGGCGTCTGGAATGCAACTCCGAGATCCCGGTCGCCCCTGGAGAGGAACATTGGATTCCGGATACAAGCCTAGATGAGGTCTATTGGCCCTGCAGTCACTCGAGAGCAATCCCCAGCTTTCCTTCGCAACTCGAATGGAAGATTGGACTTCCCTGGGCCAACACATGAGGCATCCTGAATTCCCCGTCGTAACTCGAGGATCCCGCCGCAACTCGAGAAAAAATACGTGGTTCCCCCGTCATCGCAAGATGAAACCCTTTCCCGCTACAGCGTCTCAGGAGAAGTCCCACGTGAGGTATTGGAGGTCGAAACGGTACTTGGAACCCTTGATGCGACCCACAATGTTCCCCGACATCCCGGTCTCCCTCGAGAGGTACACCGAGGTTTTCCGGCACCACTTCCTCTGAGCCCCTTCTACCCTCCTGATCTGGACAGGAGGGTCGACTCCCCTGCTTTGTCTGGAAGGGGTTCCTGACCTTCCGGTCGCACCTCAGGATGAGGCCGGTCTAACGACGACATTCCAGACGTGGCCTCGTGGGTGCTTCCACATTGCGAAGGACCCCGATTTCCCGGTCCCCTCCTGATAAGAACCCGATGCCCGAACACCTCTTCCAACTCCACCCTGTGAATGAAGTTAACACGAAAGGGCAGTGACTCGCCCGTGCATCGTCCAGAAAAACCCCCAGGTTTCAAATACAGCTGGACAAGTGGCCTCTCTCCCCGGGGACACCTCGAGAGGCAAGCGTAGTTCCATGCCTAAACCCAAGACGAGGCCTGACACTTCTGTCCCAAGTCTGCAGGGACCCTGCGAGCGGAGTCTGAAATCAGAGGAACCCTGAGGTTCCTGCCTCAACTGGAGATGAGGCCCTCTTCCAATGCACCAAACCCAGTGGAGTCCCGAGAGGCCCCTCCCACCTCCACTTTCCCTGACCTCCCAGAGCCACCATGAGAAGCCCCCTGAGGTCACCTGCACAAGTCGAGGGAAGCCAGGGTTTCCTGCCTCAACTGGAGAAAGACCTCGAGAGACCTTCTTCAACACGTCTCGAGGCCAGATTCCCCTACCATGGCTCAAGAGCAATGACGCGCTCCCCCTCGCCACTCGCATGGAGAGCCGACTTCCCTGGCGCCCCACGAGAGGCTCACTGACCTCGCCGTCGTACCTCGTGAGAAACCGCACCTTGGGGCCGCCGCTCGAGAACCACCCCGAGACTCCCCCGTCATCGCGAGATGAGGGCCTTCGTCTCCTGCATGGCCTAGAGGCCAACCTCGCGACTTCTCTCCAAACGCCTCAGGAGGCTTGACTCCCTTTAGTCCACCCAGTGAGCTCCAAGAGATACCCGTCGCGACTCGAGAGCAGAGCGGGGTGCTGTGCTTCCACTCGAGATGAATGCCTGTCTCCCCGGGTGCGTCTGGAATGCAACCCCGAGATCCCGGTCGCCCCTGGAGAGGAACATTGGCTTCTGGCCACAAGCCTAGATGAGGTCTATTGGCCCTGCAGTCACTCGAGAGCAATCCCCAGCTTTCCTTCGCAACTCGAATGGAAGATTGGACTTCCCTGGGCCAACACAAGAGGCATCCTGAATTCCCCGTCGTAACTCGAGAATCCCGCCGCAACTCGAGAAAAGCCACGTGGTTCCTCCGTCATCGCAAGATGAAGCCCTTTCCCGCTACAGCGTCTCAGGAGAATTCCCACGTTAGGAATTAGAGGTCGAAACGGTACTTGGCACCCTTGATGCGCCCCACCAAGTTCCCCGGCATCCCGGTCTCCCTGGAGAGGAACACCGAGGTTTTCCGGCACCACTTCCTCTGAGCCCCTTCTACCCTCCTGATCTCGACAGGAGGGTCGACTCCCCTGCTTTGTCTGGAAGGGGTTCCCGACCTTCCGGTCGCACCTCAGGATGAGGCCGGGCTCACGACGACATTCCAGACGTGGCCTCCTGGGTGCTTCCACATTGCGAAGCACCCCGATTTCCCGGTCCCCTCTTGATAAGAACCCGATGCCCGGACACCTCTCCGAACTCCACCCTGTGAATGAAGTCAACACGATGGGCAGTGAACTCGCCCGTGCATCGTCCGGAAAAAGACCCCCAGGTTCCAAATACAGCTCGACAAGTGGCATCTCTCCCCGGGGACACCTCGAGAGGCAAGCGGAGTTCCATGCCTCAACCCAAGACGAGGCCTGACTCTCCTGTCCCCAGTCTGCAGGACCCTGCGATCGGAGTCTGAAATCAGAGGAACCCTGAGGTTCCTGCCTCAACTGGAGATGAGGCCCTCTTCCAATGCACCAAACCCCGTGGAGTCCCGAGAGGCCCCTCCCACCTCCAGTTTCCCTGACTTCTCAGAGCCACCATGAGAAGCCCCCTGAGGTCACCTGCACAAGTCGAGGGAAGCCAGGGTTTCCTGCCTCAACCTGAGAAAGACCTCGAGAGACCTTCTTCAACACGTCTCGAGGCCAGATTCCCCTCCCATGACTCGAGAGCCATGACGCGCTCCCCCTCGCCACTCGCATGGAGACCGGACCTCCCTGGCGCCCCACGAGAGGCTCGCTGACCTCGCCGTCGTACCTTGTGAGAAACCGCACCCTGGGGCCGCCGCTTGAGAGCCACCCCGAGCCTCCCCCGTCATCGTGGAGATGAGGGCCTTCGTCTCCTGCATGGCCTAGAGGCCAACCTCGCGACCTCTCTCCAAACGCCTCAGGAGGCTTGACTCCTTTAGTCCACCAGTGAGCTCCAAGAGATACCCGTCGCGACTCGAGAGCAAGCGGGGTTCGTTGCTTCCACTCGAGAGAATGCCTGCTCCTTCGCCACGGTGCGTCTGGATTGCAACCCGAGATCCCTGTCGCCCTGGAGAGGAACATTGGCTCTGGACACAAGCCTAGATGAGGTTATTGGCCCTAGCGTCACTCGAGAGCAATGCCCAGCTTTCCTTCGCAACTCGAGCGGAAGATTGACTGATACCTGGGTCCAAACAAGTGGCATGCCTGACATTCCCCGTTGATAGACTCGTTAGAATCCCGCCGTATTATCGATTGTATATTAATACCACGTTGGCTCCCCCGTCAGGTCGGTCAAGATGAAATGCCTTTCCCGCTAACAGCGCCAATCCAGGAAGAAGTCCCACGTTTAGGAATTCGGAGGTCGTAAAGGGCCATCTTGGCACCTGCTTGATGCGTACTCGGACAAAGTTCCCGGCGAAATCCCGGTCTCTGCCCTCCGAGGAGGATTACCCTGAGTGTTTTTCCGGCACCTTTTCTCTCTTCTGAGCCCGTTCCTCCACTCGTCTGAGCTGGACGGGACGGGTCGGAGCCCCTGCTGTTCCTGGAAGGGGTTCCCGACCTGCCGTACGCAAGCCTCGATAGGATGCCAGGCGGGTCCCCTTCAATGAAGACATTCCCAGGGAACGTGCCCTCGTGGGTGGTTCCACATTTCCGCTAGGACCTTTCCGATTTCCCGTCCCCTCTTTGATAATAACCCGATTCCGGAACTTCACCGAACTCTCACCGTGATGAAGGAAGTCACACGAAGGGGGCTGTGGCAGTTTTCCGTGCGAGTCGTTTTCGGTTTTTTTTAATAAAAAACCTCGCCAGGTTCCAAGGACACGCTATTTCGACAGCGGCCTCTCTCCCCGGACATCTCGAGAGTGGCTAGCGGAGTGTCCAATGTGCCTCAACGCCAGACCCGAGCCGTGACTCTCGTCTTGGCCCCACGTCGCAGGGACGCTTCTGCGATCGATCTGAATTTCAGAGGTACCTCTGCGGTGTCCTGCTCAACGGAGAGTGAGGCCCGCTCTTGCCAAATGCACCAAACCCAGTGGAGCCTCCCGAGAGCCCCTCGACACCTCAAGTTTCCCCTGGCTCGCTCAAAGAGCCACTCACTGAGAAGCCCGTGGGATGTTCACCTGCATCAAGTCCGAGGGAACCAGGGTTTTCCTGCCTCAACCCTGGGAAACGACCCCAGAGAAGAGCCTTCTTCAACACGTCTCGAGGCCAGAGTCGGCGGCTCCCATGGCTCGGGGGAGCAATTGACGCGCTCCGCCTCGCCACTCGCAATGGGAGACGCCGCGCGACTTCCTGCCGTCCCCACGTTGCAGGTCTCAGCGACTCTTGGCCGTCGTACTTCGTGAGACACCGCAGCACTGGGGCCTCGCCGCTCAGAACAACCCCTGAGTCCCCTTCATCGAGAGATGAGGACGTTCGTCTCTGCAGTGGCCAAGAGACCAAGCTGAGCGACACATCGCTCCAAAGGCTCGAGGATGTCAGATCCTTGAGTCCAGCCAGTGAGCTCCAAGAGATACCGCCGTCGCGACATTTGCGAGAGCTAAGGGGTTCTTTGCTTCCATCGATGGAGAGATGCCTGTCTCCCCGGGTGGCTCATGGAATTAGCAACCCTGTCGAGATCTCTGTCGCCCTGGAGAGGAACATGGCTTCAAGGAACACCATCTAGAGTGAGTGTCTATTGGCCTGCAAGTCACTCGAGTGAGCGAACTCCAGCTTTCTTCCAAGCTCGAGCGGAGATGGATGTGCTGGGCAACAACGACAAAGAGGCACTGAATTCCGTCGTAACCGAGAACTCGCGGTAAGTCGAGGAAAACAGGGCTAGCCTCGGTCTGCCGCAAGTATGAAAGCCTTTACTCCGCATCATGCGCGATCAGGAGAAGTCCGCGTTAGGAATCATGTGAGTCGAAGGGCATTATGGCACCTCGATGCGACCGCTACACAGAGTTCCCCGAATCCCGGTCTCGCCCTCGAGCAGGAACACTGAGAGGTTTTCCCGACCCTTCCTCACTCATGAGCCCTTCTCGCCCTCTGGAGTTCGGACGGAGGTCGACTCCTCTCGCTTTGTCTGGAAGGGGATTTCCGCGTTGTCGGTCGCCACCTCAGATGTCGGCCGTCCACGAAGACATTCCAGACGGGCCTCGTTGGTGGTCTCCACATTCCCCGAGGACACCCGATTCCCGCCCTCTTGATAGAACCCGTGCACGACACCTCTTCCGAACTCCTACTGTGATAGCAGTAACACGAAGGGCAGTTTTTCCGTGCATGTTCGGAAAGACCCCAGGTTAAATAAGCTCGGACAAGCGGCCTCTCTCCACCGGCGGATCTGAGGTTGACAACGGGAGTGTCAATGCCTCGCAACCCAAATCGAGCCTGACTCTCCTGTCCCAGTATGCAGGGAACCCATGCGTCGGATCTGAATCAGAGGTACACTGCGGTTCGCTGCTCATGGAGTAAGCTCTCTTCAAGCACTCCAAAGCAAGTGGGATAGTCCCGAGAGGGCCCTCCCACCGTCCAGTGTTAACCCTTGGACCGTCTAAGCAGCCACCATGACACGCCCCCTGAGGTGCCACCTGCGAACAAGTCGGGCACCCAAGGGTTTCCTGCCTCAAGCCGGGTAAAGACCTCGAGAGGACCTTCTTTCACACGTCTCGAGGCCAGAGTCCGCTCCCGATGGCTCGGGAGCAATGATCGGCCGCGGCTCGGCCTCGCCCAACTCGCGCATTGGGGAGACGGCCGATGTCGGGCACTGTGCCTCTGCTGGTGTGCCGTTGCTTCGCCTGTCTTTCCGCGGTTTGGGGTTGCTGGTTCCCTTCGCTGTTTTGTGTGGGTGGGCATTGCTCGAGGGGTGTTGTTTCGCCTTTCTTTTTTGGGTTTTTCTTCACAGGTGATGGGTGCGTGCTTTCTCTGTCTTTTTTCGTGGTTGACGCCTGCTGTCCCTGCGGTTTCTGCTGTCGTTTTTGTTTGGGTTCCTGCGCCGCGGGCCAACGAGAGGCCAGCTGACCTCGGTGCCTGTCGTACCTCGTGAGAAACTCGTCGACCCAACTGGGCCGCGAGCTCGACTGAACAACTCCCTCGGAGATTGCCCGCCGTCCGTCTCATTCGAGAGTATGAGGGCCTTTCGTGTCTCGCTGCATGGTGCCTAGCAGACCAATCCGCGGCATCCTCTCCAACCCCATCGAGGAGGCTTGGAAACTCCCTTGAGTCCACCCAGTGAGCTCCAAGTGATACCCGGTCGCGATTCGAGAGCAGCAGGGGGTATCTTGCTCCACTCGAGATTGGAATTGCTGTCTCTCCGTTGCGTTTGGAATGCAATCGGCGAGATCCCTGTCGCCTGGGAAGGATGGATTGGTCTTCTGGACAACAAAGCTAGATGAGGTCTATTGGCTGCCCTCCGGCAAGTCACCTCCGAGAGCAAGTTGCCGCAGCCTTTCCTATCGACAACTCGAGTTTGAAGATTGGACTTGCCTGGGCCAAACACAAGTAAGCCATACCCTGATATTCCGCGTCGTAACTCGCAGAATTTTACTTGTGTTGGGTGGTCGCGCAGGGCGGCGTGGCTTGCCTGTGCCGGTTTGTGTTGTGTTTTCGCGGTGGGGGTTTGCCGGGTGGGGGCCGTGCGTGTTCGGTGGTCACGTTGGTGTGCTCTTGGGGCTGGGTTGCTTGTGGCGGTCGTGCCTGTAAGATCGTGTGGCGTCGTGTCTGCTGCCTCGTGGTCTCCTTTCACCCGTTTGTCCGCGGCTGCCGTTTCTTTCATTTCTGTGTGGGCTTGGCGGTTTTTGGCGTTCTCTGTGTTTTGTTTGCCGGCCTTTGCTTGGAGTCGGGATTGGCTGGTCCGCCTGTCTACCGTTCATGTTTGTGTGGGGCTTGGTTCTTTTTCCTCCCGTTCTTCTTTTTTGTTCTCTTTCTCGGCCTCGTCCTGCCACTTCCCTTTGGCGTTTGTCTTCCGCGGGTTGCGGCCGTTTTCGCTGCTCTTCCCTTTTGTTTCCACGTTTTTCTGCATTCTTCTTTTTGGTCCGTTTTTCGCCCTATTCTGGCAGCACCTTTGCTGATTTTGGCTGTGTGTTTCTTCCCCGTTTCGTTTCTTTCTTCTTTGTTCCGCTCTTTGTCTCGGCATCCGTCTTGTCCCTGGCCGGCCGTTCTTCCGGCTTTGCTCCTTTTGCGTCTTCTCGTGTTTTCTTTCTGTTGGTGTCGGCGTCGCTTCTTGTCTGTGTTTGCTGCCTCTGGCTTATGCCGGGGTGGTGCTGGTTGTTGCCGCGGGGCGCTTCTTTCTTTTTTCGCTCGTTGGGCTCGCCCGGCGCGCTTCCACGCGTGCCGGTCGTTCATGTTCTCATACTCTCTTTTTCCTCCTTGGGGCGCCTGTCGAGGCCTGCGGTTGTTTTCGGCGTGTTTTTGTGGTCATCTCCTCCTGCTTTCTGGTCCGGCGCCGTTTGTGTGTCGCTCCTGTTTCGGATCGGGTTTGCTGGTTGCCGCCGTTCCGCTTGCTTGTTTGTCGTGCGCGACCGCCGCTGCGGGCTGTGGTGCACGTAGCTGGGGGCGTGGAGTCTCTGCCGCCCAGTGTCCTGTCGCCCTGGGCTCGCCGCCCAGCGACCCCTGCTCGGCAGCCTCCGCGGGTCCGGCTGGTTTGCTTTGCCCTGCCTGGTTGCTGTCTCTGCCGCGCGTCTTCTTCACTCACCGTTCAGGGGCGATCTGCTCTTGCTCGTTGGGGCTTGTCGCCGTTCTTTGTCCGTCTCCTCCCTTCGTTTCTCCTTTGTCTCTTTTGTTTTTTTAGGGTTTCTTCATGCATCGTGTTTATTTCTTAGCTTTCTCTTGTTTATCCGGTGCGTTGGCGTTTACTCTTTGTACTGTCCCTCTTGTTGTCCTCTTACTCGTTGTTCCACGTGGCTCGGCCATACTGTCACCGGCTCCGGTCCAGGTGCTTGCGTTTGTTTTGTTTGGCTTTTAAGTCCTTATTGGTAGGCACCAGCTATGGTACTGGGTCCCTGCTGTTTGGTTTTTTTATCTCGCGCCATCCACGCTGCGCCGGCCTTTCATCTTGTTGGACAGGGCCTCCTGCCTTTTCAGATTTTGTCCAGTTTTTTTCCTGATATTTGGTTGGTTGCAGCCGGGTGATAGTGACGGGGTTTTTAAAGTACAACAGAAAAAACACAGACTAGCCTAGGAATTAATGCAGATTGATGGCTTATTAAACAATGACTGTTGTATCTTATTTGGTAATTAGGTCCTTAGCATTCATTGCTTCTGAGGGGCAGTCTACAACATTGACTTCCGGAATAGTTTGGAGGCCGAAAGGAAGAGGAAGAGGAAGATGCTCTAGGAATTGGGTCTTGTGTTCTTTGGAGAAAATTCCTCTTAAGCTTGTGTGATGTTTTAGAGACCTCAGATAATTCCAACAGATATTTTTTTGTAATAACCCGCTGTCATCTTTTCTTCTCCAAGGAAGCATGTTAGATTCAAATAGTTTTATACTTGCGGGCTTGGCAGGGCAGGAGAAATCTTCTACTTCCTTTCTCTTTTCTAGTTTCTTTGTCATGTCTGTGTTAGTTCACTTTGCTATTTATGTTGTTAAGTCTTTTGTGAGCCATTTGGCAAGCTCTTCTCGTTGTAAGCTTATTTTATTTTTTTTTCTCAGGGATAGATATTTTTTTGTTTTTTCAACTTGGGGTGTGAGATGCGCATTCATTTGGAGTGAATGGATTTAGTAAGAGAAGATCTTCTCTTGCTCTTCGCATTTTGAGAACATAATATGGACGAGAAGGAGGGTTTTCTGAGTGTAAATAGTAGGGTGTTTAATATCCGTAGACACTAGAGGTGGTGCACAGACTGAGAGGATGTTGCTCAGGGTCACAACTCAAATCAATTGATTTTGAGCTTGACTGAGATTGAGGTATGCATCAGGAAATGGTTTAGAGATAAAAGTTCTTTCTTCCATCTTTTTATATAGAGAACGTAATTGTCAAATAGTGAGCGCCCAGCTGATTGAAGTTAAATTCTTCGCTTTGATTTGCTACGCTTAGAATGGAGAGTGAGGCTTTGAAAGGGCAA
>NW_020191685.1:0-56396 GCF_002263795.3 Bos taurus | reverse complement strand
GCCTTGTATGATAATGCACGCACAGTCACGTGATTAGTGCATGATTAGCCACGTGATCAGCGCCATGATCAGCCACCGTGATCAGCACATGAGGAGCCACGTGATCAGTGCATGATCAGCCTTCTGATCAGTGCATGCACAGTCACGTGATTAGTGTATGATCAGCTTCGTGATCAGTGCATGATCAGCCACGTGATCAGTGCATGATCAGCCACGTGATCAGTGCATTGATCAGCCATGTTATCAGTGCATGCACAGTCAAGTGATCAGTGTATGATCATCTTCGTGATCAGTGCATGATCAGCCACTGATCAGTGCATGATCAGTCACGAGATCCGTGTCTGATCAGTCCACGTGATAAGTGCATGATCAGGTGTGTGATCAGTTGCATGATAAGTCACGTGGACCAGTGCATGATCAGCCATGGGATCAGTTCTTGATAAGCACATGATCAGCACCATTCAGACACGAGATCACTGCATGCTAAGTCACGTGAATCAGTGCATGTTCAGCAACGTGATCAGTGTATGATCAGCCACGTGATCAGTGCATGATAGCCACGTGAGTAGTGCTTGATCAGTCATGTGATCAGTGCATGATAGCCACGTGATCAGTGAAATCAGTCACGTGATTAGTGCATGATCTGTCACTGGATCAGTGTACAATATCCACGTGATCAGTTCATGAGCTGTCATGTGATCAGTGAAAGATCAGTTACGTGATCATGGCATGCGCAGTCATGTGATCAGTGCATGACAGCTACGCGCGTAATCAGTGCATAATCAGTCACGTGATCAATGCATAATCAGCCATGTGATCAGAGCGTGATAGCCACGTAATCAGTGCATGAACAGGTAAGTGTTCAGTTCATGTGCAGTCACGTGTTCAGTGCATGATAAACACGTGATCAGTGCATACAGTCACGTGATCAGTATATTTTCAGCTTCGTGTTCAGAGTATGATCAGCCACGTGATCAGTGCCTGATCAGCCACGTGATCAGAGTATTATCAGCCACGTGATCAGTGTATGATAAGCCACGTGATCAGTGCATGATCAGTCAAGTGATCAGTGCATGCACAGTCATGTGATCAGTGTATGATCTGCTTCGTGATCAGTGCATGATCAGCCACGTGATCAGTGAATGATCAGGCACGTGAAACGTGCATGATCAGTAATGTGATAAGTGTATGATCAGCCACGTGATCATTGCATGATCAGCCACGTGATCATTGCATGATCAGCCACGTGATCAGTGAAAGATCAGGCACGTGAAACGTGCATGATCAGTAATGTGATCAGTGTATCATCAGCCACGTGATCAGTGCATGCTCAGCCACGTGATCAGTGCATGCAGAGTTCAAGTGATCACTGGATGATCAGCTTCGTGATGAGTGCATGATCAGCCACGTGATCAGTGCATGATCAGTCATGTGATCAGTGTATGATCCGCCACGTAATCAGTGCATGATACACAAAGTGATTAGTGCATGATCAGCCAGGTGATCAGTTAATGATCAGCCACGTCATCAGCGCATGATAGCCACGTGACTAGTGCATGATCAGTCAGGTGATCAGTGTATAATATCCACGTGATCAGTTCATGGGCCGTCATGTGATCAGTGCATGATTAGCCACGTGATCAGCGCATGATCAGCCAAGTGATCAGTGCATGATCAGCCTTGTGATCAGTGCATGCACAGTCACGTGATTAGTGTATGATCAGCTTCGTGATCAGTGCATGATCAGCCATGTGATCAGTGCATGCACAGTCAAGTGATCAGTGTATGATCAGCTTCGTGATCAGTGCATGATCAGCCACGTGATCAGTGCATGATCAGTCACGAGATCAGTGCATGATCAGTCACGTGATAAGTGCATGATCAGGCGTGTGATCAGTGCAATGATCAGTCACGTGACCAGTGCATGATCCGCCATGGGATCAGTGCATGATAGCCATGTGATCAGTGCATGATAGCTACGTGATCAGTGCTTGATCAGCCACGGGATCAGTGCCTGTGCAGTCACGTGATCATTGTCTGATCAGCCATGTGTTCAGTGCATGAAAGACAAGTGATCAATGCCTGATAGCTGCGTGATCAGTGCATGCTCAGTCACATGAGCAGTGCATGATCAGCCATCTGATCAGTGCATGACAGCCACGGTATCATTGCCTTCAATTACGTGATCAGTGTATGTGCAGTCACGTGATTCGTGCATGGGCAGTCACGTGATCAGTGCATTACAGCCACGTGATCAGTTCTTGATTAGTCATATGATCAGCACCATTCAGACATGAGATCACTGCATGCTAAGTCACGTGATCAGTCATGATCAGGCACGTGATAAGTGCATGATCAGTTCACGTGATCACTGTATGAACAGCCACGTGATCAGTGCATGATAGCGACGTGTCTAGTGCATGATCAGTCACGTGATCAGTGCATGATAGCCACGTGATCAGTGCATGCAGTCATGTGATCACTGTATTTTCAGCTTCGTGTTCAGAGTATGATCAGCCACGTGAACAGTGCCTGATCAGCCACGTGATCAGTGCATCATCCACAACGTGATTAGTGCATGATCATTCATGTGATCAGTGTATGGTAAGCCCCGTGATCAGTTCATGATCACCCAAGTGATCAGTGTAATGATCAGCCACGTGATCAGTGCATCATCCACAACGTGATTAGTGCATGATCAGTCACGTGAGCAGTGTATGATCAGCCATGTGATCAGTGCATGATCAGCCACGTGATCAGTGCATGCACACTCACGTGATCAGAGTATGATCAGCTTCGTGATCAGTGCATGATCAGCCACGTGATCAGTGCATGATCAGTCACGTGATAAGTGCATGATCAGGCGTGTGATCAGTACATGATCAGTCACGTGACCAGTGCATGATCAGCCATGGGATCAGTGCATGATGCCATGGGATCAGTGGCATGATAGCTACGTGATCAGTGCTTGATCAGCTGCATAATCAGTGCATGATCAGCCACGTGATCACTGTATGATCAGCCACGTGATCAGTGCCTGTGCAGTCACGTGATCATTGTCTGATCAGCCATGTGTTCAGTGCATGAAAGACAAGTGATCAATGCCTGATAGCTACGTGATCAGTGCATGCTCAGTCACATGAGCAGTGCATGATCAGCCACCTGATCAGTGCATGACAGCCACGGTATCATTGCCTTCAATTACGTGATCAGTGTATGTGCAGTCACGTGATTCGTGCATGGGCAGTCACGTGATCAGTGCATTACAGCCACGTGATCAGTTCTTGATTAGATCATATGATCAGCACCATTCAGACATGAGAATCACTGCATGCTAAGTCACGTGATCAGTCATGATCAGGCACGTGATCAGTGCATGATCAGTCACGTGATCACTGTATGAACAGCCACGTGATCAGTGCATGATAGCGACGTGTCTAGTGCATTATCAGTCACGTGATCAGTGCATGATAGCCACGTGATCAGTGCATGCAGTCACGTGATCACTGTATTTTCAGCTTCGTGTTCAGAGTATGATCAGCCACGTGAACAGTGCCTGATCAGCCACGTGATCAGTGCATCATCCACAACGTGATTAGTGCATGATCATTCATGTGATCAGTGTATGATAAGCCCCGTGATCAGTTCATGATCACCCAAGTGATCAGTGTATGATCAGCCACGTGATCAGTGCATCATCCACAACGTGATTAGTGCATGATCAGTCACGTGAGCAGTGTATGATCAGCCATGTGATCAGTGCATGATCAGCCACGTGATCAGTGCATGCACACTCACGTGATCAGAGTATGATCAGCTTCGTGATCAGTGCATGATCAGCCACGTGATCAGTGCATGATCAGTCACGTGATAAGTGCATGAATCAGGCGTGTGATCAGTACATGATCAGTCACGTGACCAGTGCATGATCAGCCATGGGATCAGTGCATGATAGCCATGTGATCAGTGCATGATAGCTACGTGATCAGTGCTTGATCAGCTGCATAATCAGTGCATGATCAGCCACGTGATCACTGTATGATCAGCCACCGTGATCAGTGCCTGTGCAGTCACGTGATCATTGTCTGATCAGCCATGTGTTCAGTGCATGAAAGACAAGTGATCAATGCCTGATAGCTGCGTGATCAGTGCATGCTCAGTCACATGAGCAGTGCATGATCAGCCACCTGATCAGTGCATGACAGCCACGGTATCATTGCCTTCAATTACGTGATCAGTGTATGTTCAGTCACGTGATTCGCATGGGCAGTCACGTGATCAGTGCATTACAGCCACGTGATCAGTTCTTGATTAGTCATATGATCAGCACCATTCAGACATGAGATCACTGCATGCTAAGTCACGTGATCAGTCCATGATCAGGCACGTGATAAGTGCATGATCAGTCACGTGATCACTGTATGAACAGCCACGTGATCAGTGCATGATAGCGACGTGTCTAGTGCATGATCAGTCACGTGATCAGTGCATGATAGCCACGTGATCAGTGCATGCAGTCACGTGATCACTGTATTTTCAGCTTCGTGTTCAGAGTATGATCAGCACGTGAACAGTGCCTGATCAGCCACGTGATCAGTGCATCATCCACAACGTGATTAGTGCATGATCATTCATGTATCAGTGTATGATAAGCCCCGTGATCAGTTCATGATCACCCAAGTGATCAGTGTATGATCAGCCACGTGATCAGTGCATCATCCACACGTGATTAGTGCATGATCAGTCACGTGAGCAGTGTATGATCAGCCATGTGATCAGTGCATGATCAGCCATGTGATCAGTGCATGCACACTCACGTGATCAGAGTATGATCAGCTTCGTGATCAGTGCATGATCAGCCACGTGATCAGTGCCATGATCAGTCACGTGATAAGTGCATGATCAGGCGTGTGATCAGTACATGATCAGTCACGTGACCAGTGCATGATCAGCCTTGGGATCAGTGCATGATAGCCATGTGATCAGTGCATGATAGCTACGTGATCAGTGCTTGATCAGCTGCATAATCAGTGCATGATCAGCCACGTGATCACTGTATGATCAGCCACGTGATCAGTGCCTGTGCAGTCACGTGATCATTGTCTGATCAGCCATGTGTTCAGTGCATGAAAGACAAATGATCAATGCTGCAGATAGCCTACGATCAATGATTAATGACAATCATGCTCAGTCTAACATGACCTGGCATGATCAGCCACGTGATCAGTGCATGACAGCCACGTTATCATTGCCTTCAATTACGTGATCAGTGAATGTGCAGTCATGTAATTCATGCATGGCAGTCACGTGATCAGTGTATGATCAGCCACGTGTCAGTGCATGATAGACACGTGATCAGTGCATGATAGCCACGTGATCATTGTCTACAATTACATGAACACTGCATGTGCAGTCCCGTGATCAGTGCATGATAGCCACGTGATCAGTGAATGATCAGTCACGTGATCAGTGCCTGATCAGTAACGTCATCACTGTATGATCATCCACGTGATCAGTGCATGCACAGTCATGTGATCAGTGCATTATAGCCACGTGATCAGTTCTTGATTAGTCACATGAGCAGCACCATTCAGACACGAGATCACTGCATGCTAAGTCACGTGATCAGTTCATGTTCGCCATGTGATTACTGCACTGTACGATCAGCCATGTGATCAGTACATGATAGCAACCTGATCAGAGCATGATATGCAATGGGATTTGTGCATGATCAGCCAAGTGATCAGTGTACGATCATACATGTGATCAGTGCATGATCAGCCACGTGATCATTGTATGATCAGCCACGTGATGAGTGCATGATCTGTAACGTGAATCAGTGCATGATCAGGCACGTGATCAGTGCATTATCAGGCACGTGATCAGTGCATGATCAGTCATGTGATCAGTGTATGATCCGCCACGTATCAGTGCATGATCCACAAAGTGATAGTGCATGATCAGCCACGTGATCAGTGCATGATCAGCCACGTGATCAGTGTTGGATCAGCCACGTGTTCAGTGCATGATAGACACGTGATCAGTGCATGATAGCCACGTGATCATTGTCTACAATTACATGAACACTGCATGTGCAGTCCCGTGATCAGTGCATATTAGCCACGTGATCAGTGAATGATCAGTCACGTGATCAGTGCCTGATCAGTAACGTCATCAGTGTATGATCATCCACATGATCAGTGCATGCGCAGTCACGTGATCAGTGCATTATAGCCACGTGATCAGTTCTTGATTAGTCACATGATCAGCACCATTCAGACACGAGATCACTGCATGCTAAGTCACGTGATCAGTTCATGTTCCGCCATGTGATTAGTGCATGATCAACCACGTGATAAATGCGTGATCATCCACGTGATTATTGCATGCACAATCAAGTGATCAGTGCATGATAGTCACGTGATCTATGCATGATCAGTCACGTGATCAGTGCATGATCAGTCATGTGATCAGTGCATGATCAGCCATATTTTAGTGCATAAGCAGTCAAGTGATCAGCGTATTATCATCCACGTGATCAGTGCATGCGCAGTCAAGTGATCAGTGCATGCAGTCTCGTGATCAGTGTATTTTCAGCTTCGTGTTCAGAGTACGATCAGCCACGTGATCAGTGTATCATCAGCCACATGATCAGTGCATGATCAGCCACATGATCAGTGCATGCACAGTCCTGTGATCAGTGTAATATCAGCTTCATGATCAGTGCATGATCAGCCACGTGATCAGTGCATGATCAGCCACATGATCAATGCATGCACATTCATGTGATCAGTGCATGATCCACAACGTGATTAGTGCATGATCAGTCATGTAATCACTGTATGATCAGCCACAAGATAAGTGCAAGAACAGCCACGTGATCAGTGCATGATCCACAACGTGATTAGTCATGATCAGTCATGTGATCAGTGTATGATCAGCCATGTATCAGTGCATGATCCACAAGTGATTAGTGCATGATCAGCCACGTGATCGTGCATGATCAGCCAGGGATCAGGGCATGATATGTAATCACTGTATGATCAGCCACGTGATAAGTGGCATATCAGCCACGTGATCAGTGCCTGATCAGCCACGTAATCAGGGTATCATCAGCCACATGATCAGTGCATGATCAGCCACATGATCAGTGCATGCACAGTCCTGTGATCAGTGTATGATCAGCTTCGTCATCAGTGCATGATCAGCCACGTGATCAGTGCATTGATCAGCCACATGATCAATGCATGCACATTCATGTGATCAGTGCATGAACCATAACGTGATTAGTGCATGATCAGTCATGTAATCACTGTATGATCAGCCACGTGATAAGTGCAAGAACAGCCACGTGATCAGTGCATCATCCACAACGTGATTAGTGCATGATCAGCCACGTGATCAGTGCATGATCAGCCACGGGATCAGGGCATGATCTGTAATCACTGTATGATCAGCCACGTGATAGTGCAATATCAGCCACGTGATCAGTGCCTGATCAGCCACGTGATCAGTGTATCATCAGCCACATGATCAGTGCATGATCAGCCACATGATCAGTGCATGAACAGTCCTGTGATCAGTGTATGATCAGCTTCGTCATCAGTGCATGATCAGCCACGTGATCAGTGCATGATCAGCCACATGATCAATGCATGCACATTCATGTGATCAGTGCATGATCCACAACGTGATCAGTGCATGATCAGTCATGTAATCACTGTATGATCAGCCACATGATAAGTGCAAGAACAGCCACGTGATCAGTGCATGATCCACAACGTGATTAGTTCATGATCAGTCATGTGATCAGTGTATGATCAGCCACGTATCAGTGCATGATCCACAAAGTGATTAGTGCATGTTCAGCAACGTGATCAGTGCATTGATCAGCCACGTGATCAGTGTTTGATCAGCCACGTGTTCAGTGCATGATAGACACGTGATCAGTGCATGATAGCCACGTGATCATTGTCTACAATTACGTGAACACTGCATGTGCAGTCCCGTGATCAGTGCATAATAGCCACGTGATCAGTGCCTGATCAGTAACGTCATCAGTGCCTGATCAGTAACGTCATCAGTGTATGATCATCCACATGATCAGTGCATGATCCCCAACGTGATCAGTGCATGATCAGCCACGTGATCAGTGTTTGATCAGCCACGTGTTCAGTGCATGGTAGGACACGTGATCAGTGCATGATAGCCACGTGATCATTGTCACAATTACGTGAAAACTGGCATGTGCAGTCACGTGATCAGTGCATTATAGCCACGTGATCAATTCTTGATTAGTCAAATGATCAGCACCATTCAGACACGAGATCACTGCATGCTATGTCACGTGATCAGTTCATGTTCCGCCATGTGATTAGTGCATGATCAGGCACGTGATAAATGCGTGATCATCCACGTGATTATTGCATGCACAATCAAGTGATCAGTGCATGATAGTCACGTGATCTATGCATGATCAGTCACGTGATCAGTGCATGATCAGTCATGTGATCAGTGCATGATCAGCCATTTTTTTAGTGCATAGGCAGTCAAGTGATCAGCGTATTATCATCCACGTGATCAGTGCATGCGCAGTCAAGTGATCAGTGCATGCAGTCTCGTGATCAGTGTATTTTCAGCTTCGTGTTCAGAGTACGATCAGCCACGTGATCAGTGCCTGATCAGCCACGTGATCAGTGTATCATCAGCCACATGATCAGTGCATGATCAGCCACATGATCAGTGCATGCACAGTCCTGTGATCAGTGTATGATCAGCTTCGTGATCAGTGCATGATCAGCCACGTGATCAGTGCATGATCAGCCACATGATCAATGCATGCACATTCATGTGATCAGTGCATGATCCACAACGTGATTAGTGCATGATCAGTCATGTAATCACTGTATGATCAGCCACGTGATAAGTGCAAGAACAGCCACGTGATCAGTGCATGATCCACAACGTGATTAGTTCATGATCAGTCATGTGATCAGTGTATGATCAGCCACGTGATCAGTGCATCATCCACAACGTGATTAGTGCATGATCAGCCACGTGATCAGTGCATGCACACTCACGTGATTGGAGTATGATCAGGCACGTGATCAGTGCATGATCAGTCACGTGATCACTGTATGAACAGCCACGTGATCAGTGCATGATAGCGACGTGTCTAGTGCATGATCAGTCACGTGATCAGTGCATGATAGCCACGTGATCAGTGCATGATCAGTCACGTGAGTAGTGCATGATATGTCACCTGATCAGTGTATAATATCCACGTGATTAGTTCATGTGCCGTCATGTGATCAGTGCATGATATGCAACGTGATCAGTGCATGATCAGCTACGTGATCAGTGCATGATAGCCACGTAAACAGTGCATGAACAGGTATGTGTTCAGATAATGCGCAGTCACGTGATCAGTGCATGATAGACACCTGATCAGTGCATGATAGCCATGTGATCAGTGCATGCAGTCACGTGATCAGTGTATTTTCAGCTTCGTGTTCAGAGTATGATCAGCCACGTGATCAGTGCCTGATCAGCCACGTGATCAGTGCATGATCCACAACGTGATAGTGCATGATCATTCATGTGACCAGTGTATGATCAGCCACGTGATCAGTTCATGATCACCCATGTGATCAGTGTATGATCAGCCACGTGATCAGTGCATCATCCACAACGTGATTAGTGCATGATCAGCCACGTGAGCAGTACATGATCAGCCAAGTGATCATTGCATGCACAGTCACGTGATCAGTGTATGATCAGCCTCGTGATCAGTGCAGGATCAGCCACGTGATCAGTGCATGAACAGGCCCGTGATCAGTGCATGATCAGGCTCATGATCAGTGCATGATCAGTCACGTGATCAGTCCATGATCAGTCAGGTGAGTAGTGCATGATCTGACACGTGATCAGTGCATGATCAGTCAAGTGATCAGTGCATTATCAGCCACGTGATCAGTGCAAGATCAGCCACGTGATCATTGTCTACAATTACGTGAACACTGCATGTGCAGTCCCGTGATCAGTGCATAATAGCCACGTGATCAGTGCCTGATCAGTAACGTCATCAGTGCCTGATCAGTAACGTCATCAGTGTATGATCATCCACATGATCAGTGCATGATCCCCAACGTGATCAGTGCATGATCAGCCACGTGATCAGTGTTTGATCAGCCACGTGTTCAGTGCATGGTAGACACGTGATCAGTGCATGATAGCCACGTGATCATTGTCTACAATTACGTGAAAACTGCATGTGCAGTCACGTGATCAGTGCATTATAGCACGTGATCAATTCTTGATTAGTCAAATGATCAGCACCATTCAGACACGAGATCACTGCATGCTATGTCACGTGATCAGTTCATGTTCCGCCATGTGATTAGTGCATGATCAGGCACGTGATAAATGCGTGATCATCCACGTGATTATTGCATGCACAATCAAGTGATCAGTGCATGATAGTCACGTGATCTATGCATGATCAGTCACGTGATCAGTGCATGATCAGTCATGTGATCAGTGCATGATCAGCCATTTTTTAGTGCATAGGCAGTCAAGTGATCAGCGTATTATCATCCACGTGATCAGTGCATGCGCAGTCAAGTGATCAGTGCATGCAGTCTCGTGATCAGTGTATTTTCAGCTTCGTGTTCAGAGTACGATCAGCCACGTGATCAGTGCCTGATCAGCCACGTGATCAGTGTATCATCAGCCACATGATCAGTGCATGATCAGCCACATGATCAGTGCATGCACAGTCCTGTGATCAGTGTATGATCAGCTTCGTGATCAGTGCATGATCAGCCACGTGATCAGTGCATGATCAGCCACATGATCAATGCATGCACATTCATGTGATCAGTGCATGATCCACAACGTGATTAGTGCATGATCAGTCATGTAATCACTGTATGATCAGCCACGTGATAAGTGCAAGAACAGCCACGTGATCAGTGCATGATCCACAACGTGATTAGTTCATGATCAGTCATGTGATCAGTGTATGATCAGCCACGTGATCAGTGCATCATCCACAACGTGATTAGTGCATGATCAGCCACGTGATCAGTGCATGCACACTCACGTGATTGGAGTATGATCAGGCACGTGATCAGTGCATGATCAGTCACGTGATCTCTGTATGAACAGCCACGTGATCAGTGCATGATAGCGACATGTCTAGTGCATGATCAGTCACGTGATCAGTGCATGATAGCCACGTGATCAGTGCATGATCAGTCACGTGAGTAGTGCATGATATGTCACCTGATCAGTGTATAATATCCACGTGATTAGTTCATGTGCCGTCATGTGATCAGTGCATGATACGCAACGTGATCAGTGCATGATCAGCTACGTGATCAGTGCATGATAGCCACGTAACAGTGCATGAACAGGTATGTGTTCAGATAATGCGCAGTCACGTGATCAGTGCATGATAGACACCTGATCAGTGCATGATAGCCATGTGATCAGTGCATGCAGTCACGTGATCAGTGTATTTTCAGCTTCGTGTTCAGAGTATGATCAGCCACGTGATCAGTGCCTGATCAGCCACGTGATCAGAGTATGTTCAGCCACGTGATCAGTGTATGATCAGCCCCATGATCAGTGCATGATCAGCCACGTGATCAGTGCATGCACAGTTATGTGATCAGGGTATGATCAGCTTCGTGATCAGTGCATGATCAGCCACGTGATCAGTGAATGTTCAGGCATGTGAACAGTGCATGATCACTAATGTGATCAGTGTATAATCAGCCACGTGTTCATTGCATGATCAGCCACGTGATCAATACATGCACAGTCATGTGATCAGTGCATAATCTACAACGTAATTAGTGCATGATCATTCATGTAATCACTGTATGATCAGCCACGTGATAAGTGCAAGATCAGCCACGTGATCAGTGTATGATCAGCCACGTGATCAGTGCATGATCCACAACGTGATTAGTGCATGATCATTCATGTGATCAGTGTATGATCAGCCACGTGATCAGTTCATGATCACCCACGTGATCAGTGTATGATCAGCCACGTGATCAGTGCATCATCCACAACATAATTAGTGCATGATCAGCCACGTGAGCAGTGTATGATAAGCCACGTGATCAGTTCATGATCACCCACGTGATCAGTGCATGCACACTCATGTGATCAGAGTATGATCAGCTTCGTGATCAGTGTATGATCAGCCACGTGATCAGAGCATGATCACCCACGTGATCAGTGCATGATCAGCCACGTGATCAGTGCATGCATTGTCCCATGATCACTGTATGATCAGCTTCGTCTTCAGTGCATTATCAGCCACATGATCAGTGCATGGTCAGCCACGTTATGAATGCATGATCTGGCAAGTGAAGAGTGCATGATCAGCCACGTGATCAGTGCATGATCAGCCATGTGATCAGTGCATGCATAGTCACAAAATTAGTGTATGATCAGCTTCGTGATCAGTGCATGATCAGCCACGTGATCAGTGCATGATCAGGCACGTGATCAGTGTATGATCAGCCACGTGATCAGTGCATGATATCCACGTGACCCCTGCATGATCAGTCACGTGATCAATGCATGATGAGCCATGGGATCAGTGCATGATAGCCATGTGATCAGTGCATGATAACTACGTGATCAGTGCAGGATCAGCCACGTGATCACTGTATGATGAGCCACGTGAAAAGTGCATGCGCAGTCACGTGACAAGTGTATGATCAGCTTCGTGATCAGTGCATGATCAGCCACGTGATCAGTGCAGGATCAGGCAGGTGACGAGTGCATGATCAGTCATGTGATCAGTGCATGATCAGGCACGTCAAGTGCGCATGATCAGTCACGTAATAAATGTATGATAGCAAAGTTATCAGTGCATGATCAGCCAGGTGATCAGTGCATGATCAGCCAGGTGATCAGTGCATGATCAGCCAGGTGATCCGTGCATGCACAGTAACGTGATCAGTGTATGATCAGCTTCGTGATCAGTGCATGATCAGCCACGTGATCACTGCATGATCAGACAAGTGAAGAGTGAATGATCAGCCACGTGATCATTGCATGATCTCCCACGTGATCATTGCATGTTCAGCCACGTGATCAGTGCATGCACAGTCACGTGGTCAATGTATGATCAGCTTCGTGATTAGTTCATGATCAGCCACGTGATCAGTGTATGATCAACCACGTGATCAGTGCATGATCAGCCACATGAACAGTGCAAGATCAGCCAAGTGATCAGTGCATGCACAGTCACGTAATCAGTGTATGATCAGCTTCGTGATCAGTGCATGATGAGCCACGTGATCAGTGAATGATCAGGCACGTGTTCAGTGCATTATCAGTAATGTGATCAGTGTATGATCAGACACGTGATGAGTGCATGAACAGCCTCATGATCAGTGTATGATCAGCCACGTGATCAGTGCATGATAGCCATGTTATAAGTGAATGATAGCTACGTGATCAGTGCATGATCAGCCATGTAATCAGTGCATGATCAGCCACGTGATCACTGTATGATCAGCCACGAGATCAGTGCATGCACAGTCACGTGACCATTGTATGATCAGCTTCGTGATCAGTGCATGATCAGCCACGTGATCATTGCATGTTCAGCATGGGATCAGTGCATGCACAGACACGAGATCAGTGTATGATCAGCTTCGTGATCAGTGCATGGTCAGCCACGTGATCAGTGCATGATCAGGCACGTGAAGAGTGCATGATCAGCCACGTGATCAGTGCATGATCTCCCACGTGATCAGTGCCTCAACAGACACGTGATCAGTGCATGATCAGCCACGTGATCTTCGCATGTTCAGCCACGAGATCAGTGCATCCACAGTCACGTGATCAGTGTATGATGAGCTTCGTGATCAAGTCATGATCAGCCACGTGATCAGTGCATATGCAGTCTCGTGATCAGTGTATGATCAGGCACGTGATCAGTGCATGCACAGTCACCTGATCAGTGTATGATCAGCTTCGTGATTAGTTCATGAACAGCCACGTGATCAGTGTATGATCAACCACGTGATCAGTGCATGATCAGCCCCATGAACAGTGCAAGATCAGCCAAGTGATCAGTGCATGCACAGTCACGTAATCAGTGTATGATCAGCTTCGTGATAAGTGCATGATGAGCCACGTGATCAGTGCATGATAAGTCACGTGATCAGTGCATTTTCAGTAATGTGATCAGTGTATGATCAGACACGTGATGAGTGCATGAACAGCCTCATGATCAGTGTATGATCAGCTGCGTGATCAGTGCATGATCCGCAACGTGATTAGTGCCTAATCAGTCACGTGATCAGTGTATGATCAGCCACATGATCAGAGCATGATCACCCACGTGATCAGTGCATGATCAGCCACGTGATCAGTGCATGCATTGTCCCATGATCAGTGTATGATCAGCTTCGTCTTCAGTGCATTATCAGCCACGTTATCAATGCATGATCTGGCAAGTGAAGAGTGCATGATCACCCACGTTATCAGTGCATGATCAGCCACGTGATTAGTGCATGATCAGGCACGTGATCAGTGCATGCACAGTCACGTAATCAGTGTATGATCAACTTCGTGATCAGTGCATGATCAGCCACGTGATCATTGATGTTCAGCCACGTGATCAGTGCATGCACAGTCAGGTGATCAGTGTATGATCAGCTTCATGATCAGTGCATGGTCAGCCACGTGATCAGTGCATGATCAGACAAGTGAAGACTGAATGATCAGCCACGTGATCAGTGCATGATCTCCCATGTGATCATTGCATGTTCAGCCATGTTTTCAGTGCATGAACAGTCAGGTGATCAGTGTATCATCAGCTTCGTGATCAGTGCATGGTCAGCCACGTGATCAGTTCATTATCAGGCACGTGAAGAGGGCATGATCACTCACGTGATCAGTGTATGATAGCAAGTATATCAGTGCATGATCAGCCAGGTGATCAGTGCAGGATCAACCACATGATCAGTGCATGCACAGTCCCGTGATCAGTGTATGATCAGCTCCATGATCAGTGCATGATCTGCCAGGAGATCAGTGCATGTGCCGTCTCATGATCAGTGTATGATCAGGCACGTTATCAGTGCATGCAGAGTCACGTGATCAGTGTATGATCAGCTTCGTGATTAGTTCATGATCAGCCATGTGATCAGTGAATGATCAACCACGTGATCAGTGCATGATCAGCCACATGAACAGTGCAAGATCAGCCAAGTGATCAGTGCATGCACAGTTACGTGATCAATGCTTGATCAGCCACGTGATCAGTGCATGATAGCCATGTAAACAGTGGATGAACAGGTACGTGTTCAGTTAATGAACACTCACATGATCAGTGCATGATACACACGTGATCAGTGTATGATCAACCACGTGATTAGTGCATAATCAGCACCGTGATTACTGCATGATCAGCCACGTGATCAGTGTATGATCAGCCACGTGATCAGTGCAATATGAGCCACGTGATCATTGCATGCAGAGTCATGTGATCAGTGTATGATCAGGTTCATGATCAGTGCATGATCAGCCACGTGATCATTGATGTTCAGCCACGTGATCAGTGCATGCACAGTCAGGTGGTCAGTGTATGATCAGCTTCGTGATCAGTGCATGGTCAGCCACGTGATCAGTGCATGATCAGACAAGTGAAGACTGAATGATCAGCCACGTGATCAGTGCATGATCTCCCATGTGATCATTGCATGTTCAGCCATGTTTTCAGTGCATGCACAGTCAGGTGATCAGTGTATCATCAGCTTCGTGATCAGTGCATGGTCAGCCACGTGATCAGTTTATTATCAGGCACGTGAAGAGGGCATGATCACTCACGTGATCAGTGTATGATAGCAAGTATATCAGTGTGTGATCAGCCAGGTGATCAGTGCAGGATCAACCACATGATCAGTGCATGCACAGTCCCGTGATCAGTGTATCATCAGCTTCATGATCAGTGCATGATCTGCCAGGAGATCAGTGCATGTGCCGTCTCGTGATCAGTGTATGATCAGCCACGTTATCAGTGCATGCAGAGTCACGTGATCAGTGTATGATCAGCTTCGTGATTAGTTCATGATCAGCCACGTGATCAGTGAATGATCAACCACGTGATCAGTGCATGATCAGCCACATGAACAGTGCAAGATCAGCCAAGTGATCAGTGCATGCACAGTTACGTGATCAATGCTTGATCAGCCACGTGATCAGTGCATGATAGCCATGTAAACAGTGGATGAACAGGTACGTGTTTAGTTAATGCACACTCACATGATCAGTGCATGATACACACGTGATCAGTGTATGATCAACCACGTGATTAGTGCATAATCCACACCGTGATTACTGCATGATCAGCCACGTGATCAGTGTATGATCAGCCACGTGATCAGTGCAATATGAGCCACGTGATCATTGCATGCAGAGTCATGTGATCAGTGTATGATCAGCTTCATGATCATTGCATGATCAGCCACGTGATCAGTGCATGGTCAGGCTCGTGATCAGTGCATGTTCAGTCATGTGATCATTGTATGATCATCCACGTGATCAGTGCATGATCAGCCACGTGATCACTGTATTATCAGCCACGTGATCACTGCATGATCCACAACGTGATCAGTGCATGATCAGCCACGTGATCAGGGTATGATCAGCCACGTGTTTAGTGCACGATCACCCACGTGAGCAGTGCATCATAAGCCATGTGATTAGTGCATGCATTGTCACGTGATCAGTGTATGATCAGCTTCGGGATCAGTGCATAATCAGCCACGTGATCAGTGCATGATCAGGCCCATGAAGAGAGCATGATTAGTCATGTGATCTGTGTATGATAGCCATGTGATCAGTGCATATTCAGCCACGTGATCAGTGCATGATCAGGCACGTGATCAGTGGATGATCAGTCACCTGATCAGTGCATGATCATGCACGTGATCAGTGTATGATCAGCCACGTGATCAGTGCATGATAGCCACGTGACTAGTGTATGATCAGTCACGTGATCAGTTCATGATAGCCACTTTATCAGTGCATGGTCAGTCACGTGATTAGTGCATGATTTGTCACCTGATCAGTGTATAATATCCACGTGATCATTTCATGCGCTGTCATGTGATCAGTGCATGGTACGGAACGTGATCAGTGCATGATTAGTCACGTGATCAGTGCATGTGCAGTCATGTGATCAGTGCATGACAGCTACGCAATCAGTGCATAATTAGTCACGTGATCAATGCATGATCAGCCACGTGATCAGTGCATGATAGGCACGTCAACAGTGCATGAATAGGTACGTGTTCAGTTAATGCGCAGTCATGTGACCAGTGCATGATAGACACGTGATCAGTGCATGATAGCCACGTGATCAGTGCATGTGCAGTCACGTGATCATTGTATGATCAGCCACGTGAACAGTGCATGATCAGCCATGTGATCAGTGTATGATCAAGCACGTGATCACAGCATGATCAGTCACGTGATCATAGCATGCGCAGTCATGTGATCAGTGCATGACAGCTACGCCATCAGTGCATAATCAGTTACGTGATCAATGCATGATCAGCCACGTGATCAGTGCATGATTTCCACGTAAACAGTGCATGAACAGGTACGTGTTCAGTACATGCGCAGTCACGTGATCAGTGCATGATAGACAAGTAATCAGTGCATGATAGCCACGTGATCAGTGCATGATCGGTCACGTGATCAGTGCCTGCCCAGTCACGT
The DNA here is from genome assembly GCF_002263795.3 of Bos taurus. NCBI lineage: Eukaryota > Metazoa > Chordata > Mammalia > Artiodactyla > Bovidae > Bos > Bos taurus. The sequence continues at coordinate 38,633 of NW_020191685.1, read as the reverse complement.
GAACAGTGTAGGATCAGCCACGTGATCAGTGCATGATAGCCAGCTGATCAGTGCATGGTAAGCAACGTGATTAGTGCATGATTAGCCACGTTATCAGTGCATGATCAGGCTCGTGATCAGTGCATGTTCAGTCATGTGATCATTGTATGATCATCCACGTGATCAGTGCATGATCAGCCACGTGATCACTGTATTATCAGCCACGTGATCACTGCATGATCCACAACGTGATCAGTGCATGATCAGCCACGTGATCAGGGTATGATCAGCCACGTGTTTAGTGCACGATCACCCACGTGAGCAGTGCATCATAAGCCATGTGATTAGTGCATGCATTGTCACGTGATCAGTGTATGATCAGCTTCGGGATCAGTGCATAATCAGCCACGTGATCAGTGCATGATCAGGCCCATGAAGAGAGCATGATTAGTCATGTGATCTGTGTATGATAGCCATGTGATCAGTGCATATTCAGCCACGTGATCAGTGCATGATCAGGCACGTGATCAGTGGATGATCAGTCACCTGATCAGTGCATGATCATGCACGTGATCAGTGTATGATCAGCCACGTGATCAGTGCATGATAGCCACGTGACTAGTGTATGATCAGTCACGTGATCAGTTCATGATAGCCACTTTATCAGTGCATGGTCAGTCACGTGATTAGTGCATGATTTGTCACCTGATCAGTGTATAATATCCACGTGATCATTTCATGCGCTGTCATGTGATCAGTGCATGGTACGGAACGTGATCAGTGCATGATTAGTCACGTGATCAGTGCATGTGCAGTCATGTGATCAGTGCATGACAGCTACGCAATCAGTGCATAATTAGTCACGTGATCAATGCATGATCAGCCACGTGATCAGTGCATGATAGGCACGTCAACAGTGCATGAATAGGTACGTGTTCAGTTAATGCGCAGTCATGTGACCAGTGCATGATAGACACGTGATCAGTGCATGATAGCCACGTGATCAGTGCATGTGCAGTCACGTGATCATTGTATGATCAGCCACGTGAACAGTGCATGATCAGCCATGTGATCAGTGTATGATCAAGCACGTGATCACAGCATGATCAGTCACGTGATCATAGCATGCGCAGTCATGTGATCAGTGCATGACAGCTACGCCATCAGTGCATAATCAGTTACGTGATCAATGCATGATCAGCCACGTGATCAGTGCATGATTTCCACGTAAACAGTGCATGAACAGGTACGTGTTCAGTACATGCGCAGTCACGTGATCAGTGCATGATAGACAAGTAATCAGTGCATGATAGCCACGTGATCAGTGCATGATCGGTCACGTGATCAGTGCCTGCCCAGTCACGTGAACAGTGTAGGATCAGCCACGTGATCAGTGCATGATAGCCAGCTGATCAGTGCATGGTAAGCAACGTGATTAGTGCATGATTAGCCACGTTATCAGTGCATGATCAGCCACGTGATCACTGTATGATCAGCCACGTGATCAGTCCATGTGCAGTCATGTGATCAGTGTATGATCAGTCATGTGTTCAGTGAATGATAGACAAGTGATCAATGCATGATATCTACGTGATCAGTGCATGCTCAGTCACATGAGCAGTGCATGATCAGCCCCGTGATCAGTGCATGACAGCCACGTTCTCATTGCCTTCAATTATGTGGTCAGTGAATGTGCAGTCACGTTATTCGTGCATGGGTAGACACGTGATCAGTGTATGATCAGCCACGTGTTCAGTGCATGATAGACACGTGATCAGTGCATGATAGCCACGTAATCATTGCATACAATTACGTTAACAGTGCATGTGCAGTCACGTGATCAGTGTATGATAGACATGTGATCAGTGAATGATCAGTCACGTGATCAGTGCCTGACCAGTAACGTGATCAGTGTATGATCATCCACATGATCAGTGCATGCGCAGTCACGTGATCAGTGCATTATAACCACGTGATCAGCTCTTGATTAGTCACATGATCAGCACCATTCAGACACGAGATCACTGCATGCTAAGTCACGTGATCAGTTCATGATCAGCCACGTGATCAGTGCATGCTCCGCAATGTGATTAGTGCATGATCAGCCACTTGGTTAGTGTATGATTAACCACGTGATCAGTGCATTATCTGCCACATGATCAGTGCATGATCTGCCACGTAATCAATGCATGCACTGTCACGTGATCAGTGTAAGATCAGCTTCGTGATCAGTGCATGATTAGTTACGTGATCAATGTATGATTAGCCACGTGATCAGTGCATGATAGCCACGTGATCAGTGCATGATCAGTCACGTGATCATGGCATGTGAACGCATGTGATCAGTGCATGACAGCCTACGCAATCAGTGCATAATCATTCACGTGATCAATGCATGATCAGCCACGTGATCAGTGCATGATAGCCACGAAAACAGTGCATGAACAGGTCCGTAATCAGTTCAAGCGCAGTCACGTGATCAGTGCATGATAGCCACGTGAACCGTGCATGATCTGTCACGTGATCAGTGTATGCACAGTCACGTGATCAGTGTATGAGCAGCCACGTGATCAGTGCAATATGAGCCAAGTGATCAGTGCATGCACAGTCATGTGGTCAGTGTATGATCAACTTCATGATCAGTGCAAGATTAGCCACGTGATCAGTGCATGCTCAACCTCGTGATCAGTGCATGATCAGTCATGTGATCATTGTATGATCATCCACGTGATCAGTACATGATAGTCACGTAAACAGTGCATGAACAGGTACGTGTTCAGTACATGCGCAGTCACGTGATCAGTGCATGACAGACAAGTGATCAGTGCATGATAGCCACGTGATCAGTGCATGATCGGTTACGTGATCAGTGCATGCGCAGTCACGTGATCAGTGTATGATCAGCCACGTGATCAGTGCATGATAGCCACCTGATTAGTGCATTGTAAGCAACGTGATTAGTGCATGATTAGCCACGTTATCAGCCCATGATCAGCGAGGTTATCAGTGCATGATCAGCCATGTGATCAGTGCATGCACAGTCACGTGATCAGTGTATGATCAGCTTGGTGATCAGTGCATGATCAGCCACGTGATCAGTGCATGATCAGCCACGTGAGCAGTGCAGATCACCCACGTGAGCAGTGCATCATAAGCTATGTGATCAGTGCATGCATAGTCACGTGATCAGTGTATGATCAGCTTCGTGATCAGTGCATAATCAGCCACGTGATCAGTGGATGATCAGGCCGCTGAAGAGTGCATTATCAGTCACGTGATCAGTGTAGTATAGCCATGTGATCAGTGCATGATCCGGCACGTGATCTGTGCATGATCAGGCACGTGATCAGTGCATGATCAGGCACGTGATCAGTGCATGATCAGTCACGTTATCATTGTATAATCAGCCACGTGATCAGTGCATGGTAGCCTCGTGACGAGTGTATGGCCATGTGATCAGTGCATGATAACCACGTGATCAGTGCATGATCAGTCACGTGATTAGTGCATGATCTGTCACTTGATCAGTGTATAATATCCACGTGATCAGTTAATGCGCCGTCATGTGATCAGTGCATGATACGCAAGGTAATCAGTGCATGATCAGTCACGTGATCATGGCATGCGCAGTCATGTGATCAGTGCATGACATCTACGCAATCAGTGCATAATCAGTCACGTGATCAATGCATGATCAGCCACGTGAACAGTGCATGATAGCCACGTAAGCATTGCATGAACAGGTACGTGTTCAGTTCATGCGCAGTCACGTGATCAGTGAATGATAGACATGTGATCAGTGCATGATAGCCACGTCAACAGTGCATGAACAGGTACGTGTCAGTTAATGCGCAGTCACGTGATCAGTGCATGTGCAGACACGTGATCAGTGTATGAACAGCCATGTGTTCAGTGCATGATAGACAAGTGATCAATGCATGATATCTACGTGATCAGTGCATGCTCAGTCACATGAGGAGTGCATGATCAGCCCCGTGATCAGTGCATGACAGCCACGTTATCATTGCCTTCAATTACGTGGTCAGTGAATGTGCAGTCACGTGATTCGTGCATGGGCAGACACGTGATCAGTGTATGATCAGCCACGAGTTCAGTGCATTATAGACACGTGATCAGTGCATGATAGCCACGTGATCATTGCCTACAATTACGTGAACAGTGCATGTGCAGTCACGTGATCAGTGCATGATAGCCACGTGATCAGTGAATGATCAGTCACGTGATCAGTGCCTGATCAGTAACGTGATCAGTGTATGATCATCCACATGATCAGTGCATGCACAGTCACGTGATCAGTGCATTATAGCCACGTGATCAGTTCTTGATTAGTCACATGATCAGCACCATTCAGACACGAGATCACTGCATGCTAAGTCACGTGATCAGTTCCTGATCAATGACGTGATCAGTGCATGATCAGCGACGTGTTCAGTGCATGATCAGCCACTGGATCTCTGTATGATCAGCCACGAGATCAGTGCATGTGCAGTCACGTGATCAGTGTATGATCAGCCACGTGATCAGTGCATGCGCAGTCACGTGATCAGTGCATGATAGCCACGTGATCAGTTCTTGATTAGTCACATGATCAGCACCATTCAGACACGAGATCACTGCATGCTAAGTCACGTGATCAGTTCATGATCAATGACGTGATCAGTGCATGTGCAGTCACGTGATCAGTGTATGATCAGCCACGTGTTCAGGGCATGATAGCCAAGTGATCAATGCATGATAGCTAAGTGATCAGTGCATGCTCAGCCACATGATCACTGCATGATCAGCCATGTGATCAGTGCATGCACAGTCATGTGTTAAGTGTATGATCAGCTTCGTGATCAGTGCATGATAAGCCACGTGATCAGTGCATGATCAGCCACGTGATCAGTTCATGATCAGGCACGTGATCAGTGCATGATCAGTCACGTGATCATAGCATGCGCAGTCATGTGATCAGTGCATGACAGCTACGCCAACAGTGCATAATCAGTTACGTGATCAATGCATGATCAGCCACGTGATCAGTGCATGATAGCCATGTAAACAGTGCATGAACACGTACGTGTTCAGTTAATGCACACTCCCATGATCAGTGCATGATACACACGTGATCAGTGTATGATCAACCACGTGATTAGTGCATAATCCACACCGTGATTACTGCATGATCAGCCACGTGATCAGTGTATGATCAGCCACGTGATCAGTGCAATATGAGCCACGTGATCATTGCATGCAGAGTCATGTGATCAGTGTATGATCAGCTTCATGATCATTGCATGATCAGCCACGTGATCAGTGCATGGTCAGGCTCGTGATCAGTGCATGTTCAGTCATGTGATCATTGTATGATCATCCACGTGATCAGTGCATGATCAGCCACGTGATCACTGTATTATCAGCCACGTGATCACTGCATGATCCACAACGTGATCAGTGCATGATCAGCCACGTGATCAGGGTATGATCAGCCACGTGTTTAGTGCACGATCACCCACGTGAGCAGTGCATCATAAGCCATGTGATTAGTGCATGCATTGTCACGTGATCAGTGTATGATCAGCTTCGGGATCAGTGCATAATCAGCCACGTGATCAGTGCATGATCAGGCCCATGAAGAGAGCATGATTAGTCATGTGATCTGTGTATGATAGCCATGTGATCAGTGCATATTCAGCCACGTGATCAGTGCATGATCAGGCACGTGATCAGTGGATGATCAGTCACCTGATCAGTGCATGATCATGCACGTGATCAGTGCATGATCAGGCACGGGATCAGTGCATGATCAGTCACGTGATCAGTGTATGATCAGCCACGTGATCAGTGCATGATAGCCACGTGACTAGTGTATGATCAGTCACGTGATCAGTTCATGATAGCCACTTTATCAGTGCATGGTCAGTCACGTGATTAGTGCATGATTTGTCACCTGATCAGTGTATAATATCCACGTGATCATTTCATGCGCTGTCATGTGATCAGTGCATGGTACGGAACGTGATCAGTGCATGATTAGTCACGTGATCAGTGCATGTGCAGTCATGTGATCAGTGCATGACAGCTACGCAATCAGTGCATAATTAGTCACGTGATCAATGCATGATCAGCCACGTGATCAGTGCATGATAGGCACGTCAACAGTGCATGAATAGGTACGTGTTCAGTTAATGCGCAGTCATGTGACCAGTGCATGATAGACACGTGATCAGTGCATGATAGCCACGTGATCAGTGCATGTGCAGTCACGTGATCATTGTATGATCAGCCACGTGAACAGTGCATGATCAGCCATGTGATCAGTGTATGATCAAGCACGTGATCACAGCATGATCAGTCACGTGATCATAGCATGCGCAGTCATGTGATCAGTGCATGACAGCTACGCCATCAGTGCATAATCAGTTACGTGATCAATGCATGATCAGCCACGTGATCAGTGCATGATTTCCACGTAAACAGTGCATGAACAGGTACGTGTTCAGTACATGCGCAGTCACGTGATCAGTGCATGATAGACAAGTAATCAGTGCATGATAGCCACGTGATCAGTGCATGATCGGTCACGTGATCAGTGCCTGCCCAGTCACGTGAACAGTGTAGGATCAGCCACGTGATCAGTGCATGATAGCCAGCTGATCAGTGCATGGTAAGCAACGTGATTAGTGCATGATTAGCCACGTTATCAGTGCATGATCAGCCACGTGATCACTGTATGATCAGCCACGTGATCAGTCCATGTGCAGTCATGTGATCAGTGTATGATCAGTCATGTGTTCAGTGAATGATAGACAAGTGATCAATGCATGATATCTACGTGATCAGTGCATGCTCAGTCACATGAGCAGTGCATGATCAGCCCCGTGATCAGTGCATGACAGCCACGTTCTCATTGCCTTCAATTATGTGGTCAGTGAATGTGCAGTCACGTTATTCGTGCATGGGTAGACACGTGATCAGTGTATGATCAGCCACGTGTTCAGTGCATGATAGACACGTGATCAGTGCATGATAGCCACGTAATCATTGCATACAATTACGTTAACAGTGCATGTGCAGTCACGTGATCAGTGTATGATAGACATGTGATCAGTGAATGATCAGTCACGTGATCAGTGCCTGACCAGTAACGTGATCAGTGTATGATCATCCACATGATCAGTGCATGCGCAGTCACGTGATCAGTGCATTATAACCACGTGATCAGCTCTTGATTAGTCACATGATCAGCACCATTCAGACACGAGATCACTGCATGCTAAGTCACGTGATCAGTTCATGATCAGCCACGTGATCAGTGCATGCTCCGCAATGTGATTAGTGCATGATCAGCCACTTGGTTAGTGTATGATTAACCACGTGATCAGTGCATTATCTGCCACATGATCAGTGCATGATCTGCCACGTAATCAATGCATGCACTGTCACGTGATCAGTGTAAGATCAGCTTCGTGATCAGTGCATGATTAGTTACGTGATCAATGTATGATTAGCCACGTGATCAGTGCATGATAGCCACGTGATCAGTGCATGATCAGTCACGTGATCATGGCATGTGAACGCATGTGATCAGTGCATGACAGCCTACGCAATCAGTGCATAATCATTCACGTGATCAATGCATGATCAGCCACGTGATCAGTGCATGATAGCCACGAAAACAGTGCATGAACAGGTCCGTAATCAGTTCAAGCGCAGTCACGTGATCAGTGCATGATAGCCACGTGAACCGTGCATGATCTGTCACGTGATCAGTGTATGCACAGTCACGTGATCAGTGTATGAGCAGCCACGTGATCAGTGCAATATGAGCCAAGTGATCAGTGCATGCACAGTCATGTGGTCAGTGTATGATCAACTTCATGATCAGTGCAAGATTAGCCACGTGATCAGTGCATGCTCAACCTCGTGATCAGTGCATGATCAGTCATGTGATCATTGTATGATCATCCACGTGATCAGTACATGATAGTCACGTAAACAGTGCATGAACAGGTACGTGTTCAGTACATGCGCAGTCACGTGATCAGTGCATGACAGACAAGTGATCAGTGCATGATAGCCACGTGATCAGTGCATGATCGGTTACGTGATCAGTGCATGCGCAGTCACGTGATCAGTGTATGATCAGCCACGTGATCAGTGCATGATAGCCACCTGATTAGTGCATTGTAAGCAACGTGATTAGTGCATGATTAGCCACGTTATCAGCCCATGATCAGCGAGGTTATCAGTGCATGATCAGCCATGTGATCAGTGCATGCACAGTCACGTGATCAGTGTATGATCAGCTTGGTGATCAGTGCATGATCAGCCACGTGATCAGTGCATGATCAGCCACGTGAGCAGTGCAGATCACCCACGTGAGCAGTGCATCATAAGCTATGTGATCAGTGCATGCATAGTCACGTGATCAGTGTATGATCAGCTTCGTGATCAGTGCATAATCAGCCACGTGATCAGTGGATGATCAGGCCGCTGAAGAGTGCATTATCAGTCACGTGATCAGTGTAGTATAGCCATGTGATCAGTGCATGATCCGGCACGTGATCTGTGCATGATCAGGCACGTGATCAGTGCATGATCAGGCACGTGATCAGTGCATGATCAGTCACGTTATCATTGTATAATCAGCCACGTGATCAGTGCATGGTAGCCTCGTGACGAGTGTATGGCCATGTGATCAGTGCATGATAACCACGTGATCAGTGCATGATCAGTCACGTGATTAGTGCATGATCTGTCACTTGATCAGTGTATAATATCCACGTGATCAGTTAATGCGCCGTCATGTGATCAGTGCATGATACGCAAGGTAATCAGTGCATGATCAGTCACGTGATCATGGCATGCGCAGTCATGTGATCAGTGCATGACATCTACGCAATCAGTGCATAATCAGTCACGTGATCAATGCATGATCAGCCACGTGAACAGTGCATGATAGCCACGTAAGCATTGCATGAACAGTACGTGTTCAGTTCATGCGCAGTCACGTGATCAGTGAATGATAGACATGTGATCAGTGCATGATAGCCACGTCAACAGTGCATGAACAGGTACGTGTCAGTTAATGCGCAGTCACGTGATCAGTGCATGTGCAGACACGTGATCAGTGTATGAACAGCCATGTGTTCAGTGCATGATAGACAAGTGATCAATGCATGATATCTACGTGATCAGTGCATGCTCAGTCACATGAGCAGTGCATGATCAGCCCCGTGATCAGTGCATGACAGCCACGTTATCATTGCCTTCAATTACGTGGTCAGTGAATGTGCAGTCACGTGATTCGTGCATGGGCAGACACGTGATCAGTGTATGATCAGCCACGAGTTCAGTGCATTATAGACACGTGATCAGTGCATGATAGCCACGTGATCATTGCCTACAATTACGTGAACAGTGCATGTGCAGTCACGTGATCAGTGCATGATAGCCACGTGATCAGTGAATGATCAGTCACGTGATCAGTGCCTGATCAGTAACGTGATCAGTGTATGATCATCCACATGATCAGTGCATGCACAGTCACGTGATCAGTGCATTATAGCCACGTGATCAGTTCTTGATTAGTCACATGATCAGCACCATTCAGACACGAGATCACTGCATGCTAAGTCACGTGATCAGTTCCTGATCAATGACGTGATCAGTGCATGATCAGCGACGTGTTCAGTGCATGATCAGCCACTGGATCTCTGTATGATCAGCCACGAGATCAGTGCATGTGCAGTCACGTGATCAGTGTATGATCAGCCACGGATCAGTGCATGCGCAGTACGTGATCAGTGCATGATAGCCACGTGATCAGTTCTTGATTAGTCACATGATCAGCACCATTCAGACACGAGATCACTGCATGCTAAGTCACGTGATCAGTTCATGATCAATGACGTGATCAGTGCATGTGCAGTCACGTGATCAGTGTATGATCAGCCACGTGTTCAGGCATGATAGCCAAGTGATCAATGCATGATAGCTAAGTGATCAGTGCATGCTCAGCCACATGATCACTGCATGATCAGCCATGTGATCAGTGCATTGCACAGTCATGTGTTAAGTGTATGATCAGCTTCGTGATCAGTGCATGATAAGCCACGTGATCAGTGCATGATCAGCCACGTGATCAGTTCATGATCAGGCACGTGATCAGTGCATGATCAGTCACGTGATCATAGCATGCGCAGTCATGTGATCAGTGCATGACAGCTACGCCAACAGTGCATAATCAGTTACGTGATCAATGCATGATCAGCCACGTGATCAGTGCATGATAGCCATGTAAACAGTGCCATGGAACACGTACGTGTTCAGTTTAATGCACACTCACATGATCAGTGCATGATACACACGTGATCAGTGTATGATCAACCACGTGATTAGTGCATAATCCACACCGTGATTACTGCATGATCAGCACGTGATCAGTGTATGATCAGCCACGTGATCAGTGCAATATGAGCCACGTGATCATTGCATGCAGAGTCATGTGATCAGTGTATGATCAGCTTCATGATCATTGCATGATCAGCCACGTGATCAGTGCATGGTCAGGCTCGTGATCAGTGCATGTTCAGTCATGTGATCATTGTATGATCATCCACGTGATCAGTGCATGATCAGCCACGTGATCACTGTATTATCAGCCACGTGATCACTGCATGATCCACAACGTGATCAGTGCATGATCAGCCACGTGATCAGGGTATGATCAGCCACGTGTTTAGTGCACGATCACCCACGTGAGCAGTGCATCATAAGCCATGTGATTAGTGCATGCATTGTCACGTGATCAGTGTATGATCAGCTTCGGGATCAGTGCATAATCAGCCACGTGATCAGTGCATGATCAGGCCCATGAAGAGAGCATGATTAGTCATGTGATCTGTGTATGATAGCCATGTGATCAGTGCATATTCAGCCACGTGATCAGTGCATGATCAGGCACGTGATCAGTGGATGATCAGTCACCTGATCAGTGCATGATCATGCACGTGATCAGTGCATGATCAGGCACGGGATCAGTGCATGATCAGTCACGTGATCAGGTTATGATCAGCCACGTGATCAGTGCATGATAGCCACGTGACTAGTGTATGATCAGTCACGTGATCAGTTCATGATAGCCACTTTATCAGTGCATGGTCAGTCACGTGATTAGTGCATGATTTGTCACCTGATCAGTGTTATAATATCCACGTGATCATTTCATGCGCTGTCATGTGATCAGGCATGGTACGGAACGTGATCAGTGCATGATTAGTCACGTGATCAGTGCATGTGCAGTCATGTGATCAGTGCATGACAGCTACGCAATCAGTGCATAATTAGTCACGTGATCAATGCATGATCAGCCACGTGATCAGTGCATGATAGGCACGTCAACAGTGCATGAATAGGTACGTGTTTCAGTTAATGCGCAGTCATGTGACCAGTGCATGATAGACACGCGATCAGTGCATGATAGCCACGTGATCAGTGCATGTGCAGTCACGTGATCATTGTATGATCAGCCACGTGAACAGTGCATGATCAGCCATGTGATCAGTGTATGATCAAGCACGTGATCACTGCATGATCAGTCACGTGATCATAGCATGCGCAGTCATGTGATCAGTGCATGACAGCTACGCCATCAGTGCATAATCAGTTACGTGATCAATGCATGATCAGCCACGTGATCAGTGCATGATTTCCACGTAAACAGTGCATGAACAGGTACGTGTTCAGTACATGCGCAGTCACGTGATCAGTGCATGATAGACAAGTAATCAGTGCATGATAGCCACGTGATCAGTGCATGATCGGTCACGTGATCAGTGCCTGCCCAGTCACGTGAACAGTGTAGGATCAGCCACGTGATCAGTGCATGATAGCCAGCTGATCAGTGCATGGTAAGCAACGTGATTAGTGCATGATTAGCCACGTTATCAGTGCATGATCAGCCACGTGATCACTGTATGATCAGCCACGTGATCAGTCCATGTGCAGTCATGTGATCAGTGTATGATCAGTCATGTGTTCAGTGAATGATAGACAAGTGATCAATGCATGATATCTACGTGATCAGTGCATGCTCAGTCACATGAGCAGTGCATGATCAGCCCCGTGATCAGTGCATGACAGCCACGTTCTCATTGCCTTCAATTATGTGGTCAGTGAATGTGCAGTCACGTTATTCGTGCATGGGTAGACACGTGATCAGTGTATGATCAGCCACGTGTTCAGTGCATGATAGACACGTGATCAGTGCATGATAGCCACGTAATCATTGCATACAATTTACGTTAACAGTGCATGTGCAGTCACGTGATCAGTGTATGATAGACATGTGATCAGTGAATGATCAGTCACGTGATCAGTGCCTGACCAGTAACGTGATCAGTGTATGATCATCCACATGATCAGTGCATGCGCAGTCACGTGATCAGTGCATTATAACCACGTGATCAGCTCTTGATTAGTCACATGATCAGCACCATTCAGACACGAGATCACTGCATGCTAAGTCACGTGATCAGTTCATGATCAGCCACGTGATCAGTGCATGCTCCGCAATGTGATTAGTGCATGATCAGCCACTTGGTTAGTGTATGATTAACCACGTGATCAGTGCATTATCTGCCACATGATCAGTGCATGATCTGCCACGTAATCAATGCATGCACTGTCACGTGATCAGTGTAAGATCAGCTTCGTGATCAGTGCATGATTAGTTACGTGATCAATGTATGATTAGCCACGTGATCAGTGCATGATAGCCACGTGATCAGTGCATGATCAGTCACGTGATCATGGCATGTGAACGCATGTGATCAGTGCATGACAGCCTACGCAATCAGTGCATAATCATTCACGTGATCAATGCATGATCAGCCACGTGATCAGTGCATGATAGCCACGAAAACAGTGCATGAACAGGTCCGTAATCAGTTCAAGCGCAGTCACGTGATCAGTGCATGATAGCCACGTGAACCGTGCATGATCTGTCACGTGATCAGTGTATGCACAGTCACGTGATCAGTGTATGAGCAGCCACGTGATCAGTGCAATATGAGCCAAGTGATCAGTGCATGCACAGTCATGTGGTCAGTGTATGATCAACTTCATGATCAGTGCAAGATTAGCCACGTGATCAGTGCATGCTCAACCTCGTGATCAGTGCATGATCAGTCATGTGATCATTGTATGATCATCCACGTGATCAGTACATGATAGTCACGTAAACAGTGCATGAACAGGTACGTGTTCAGTACATGCGCAGTCACGTGATCAGTGCATGACAGACAAGTGATCAGTGCATGATAGCCACGTGATCAGTGCATGATCGGTTACGTGATCAGTGCATGCGCAGTCACGTGATCAGTGTATGATCAGCCACGTGATCAGTGCATGATAGCCACCTGATTAGTGCATTGTAAGCAACGTGATTAGTGCATGATTAGCCACGTTATCAGCCCATGATCAGCGAGGTTATCAGTGCATGATCAGCCATGTGATCAGTGCATGCACAGTCACGTGATCAGTGTATGATCAGCTTGGTGATCAGTGCATGATCAGCCACGTGATCAGTGCATGATCAGCCACGTGAGCAGTGCAGATCACCCACGTGAGCAGTGCATCATAAGCTATGTGATCAGTGCATGCATAGTCACGTGATCAGTGTATGATCAGCTTTTGTGATCAGTGCATAATCAGCCACGTGATCAGTGGATGATCCAGGCCGCTGAAGAGTGCATTATCAGTCACGTGATCAGTGTAGTATAGCCATGTGATCAGTGCATGATCCGGCACGTGATCTGTGCATGATCAGGCACGTGATCAGTGCATGATCAGGCACGTGATCAGTGCATGATCAGTCACGTTATCATTGTATAATCAGCCACGTGATCAGTGCATGGTAGCCTCGTGACGAGTGTATGGCCATGTGATCAGTGCATGATAACCACGTGATCAGTGCATGATCAGTCACGTGATTAGTGCATGATCTGTCACTTGATCAGTGTATAATATCCACGTGATCAGTTAATGCGCCGTCATGTGATCAGTGCATGATACGCAAGGTAATCAGTGCATGATCAGTCACGTGATCATGGCATGCGCAGTCATGTGATCAGTGCATGACATCTACGCAATCAGTGCATAATCAGTCACGTGATCAATGCATGATCAGCCACGTGAACAGTGCATGATAGCCACGTAAGCATTGCATGAACAGGTACGTGATCAGTTCATGCGCAGTCACGTGATCAGTGAATGATAGACATGTGATCAGTGCATGATAGCCACGTCAACAGTGCATGAACAGGTACGTGTCAGTTAATGCGCAGTCACGTGATCAGTGCATGTGCAGACACGTGATCAGTGTATGAACAGCCATGTGTTCAGTGCATGATAGACAAGTGATCAATGCATGATATCTACGTGATCAGTGCATGCTCAGTCACATGAGGAGTGCATGATCAGCCCCGTGATCAGTGCATGACAGCCACGTTATCATTGCTTCAATTACGTGGTCAGTGAATGTGCAGTCACGTGATTCGTGCATGGGCAGACACGTGATCAGTGTATGATCAGCCACGAGTTCAGTGCATTATAGACACGTGATCAGTGCATGATAGCCACGTGATCATTGCCTACAATTACGTGAACAGTGCATGTGCAGTCACGTGATCAGTGCATGATAGCCACGTGATCAGTGAATGATCAGTCACGTGATCAGTGCCTGATCAGTAACGTGATCAGTGTATGATCATCCACATGATCAGTGCATGCACAGTCACGTGATCAGTGCATTATAGCCACGTGATCAGTTCTTGATTAGTCACATGATCAGCACCATTCAGACACGAGATCACTGCATGCTAAGTCACGTGATCAGTTCCTGATCAATGACGTGATCAGTGCATGATCAGCGACGTGTTCAGTGCATGATCAGCCACTGGATCTCTGTATGATCAGCCACGAGATCAGTGCATGTGCAGTCACGTGATCAGTGTATGATCAGCCACGTGATCAGTGCATGATAGCCACGTGATCAGTTCTTGATTAGTCACATGATCAGCACCATTCAGACACGAGATCACTGCATGCTAAGTCACGTGATCAGTTCATGATCAATGACGTGATCAGTGCATGTGCAGTCACGTGATCAGTGTATGATCAGCCACGTGTTCAGGGCATGATAGCCAAGTGATCAATGCATGATAGCTAAGTGATCAGTGCATGCTCAGCCACATGATCACTGCATGATCAGCCATGTGATCAGTGCATGCACAGTCATGTGTTAAGTGTATGATCAGCTTCGTGATCAGTGCATGATAAGCCACGTGATCAGTGCATGATCAGCCCACGTGATCAGTTCATGATCAGGCACGTGATCAGTGCATGATCAGTCACGTGATCATAGCATGCGCAGTCATGTGATCAGTGCATGACAGCTACGCCAACAGTGCATAATCAGTTACGTGATCAATGCATGATCAGCCACGTGATCAGTGCATGATAGCCATGTAAACAGTGCATGAACACGTACGTGTTCAGTTAATGCACACTCACATGATCAGTGCATGATACACACGTGATCAGTGTATGATCAACCACGTGATTAGTGCATAATCCACACCGTGATTACTGCATGATCAGCCACGTGATCAGTGTATGATCAGCCACGTGATCAGTGCAATATGAGCCACGTGATCATTGCATGCAGTCATGTGATCAGTGTATGATCAGCTTCATGATCATTGCATGATCAGCCACGTGATCAGTGCATGGTCAGGCTCGTGATCAGTGCATGTTCAGTCATGTGATCATTGTATGATCATCCACGTGATCAGTGCATGATCAGCCACGTGATCACTGTATTATCAGCCACGTGATCACTGCATGATCCACAACGTGATCAGTGCATCATCAGCCACGTGATCAGGGTATGATCAGCCACGTGTTTAGTGCACGATCACCCACGTGAGCAGTGCATCATAAGCCATGTGATTAGTGCATGCATTGTCACGTGATCAGTGTATGATCAGCTTCGGGATCAGTGCATAATCAGCCACGTGATCAGTGCATGATCAGGCCCATGAAGAGAGCATGATTAGTCATGTGATCTGTGTATGATAGCCATGTGATCAGTGCATATTCAGCCACGTGATCAGTGCATGATCAGGCACGTGATCAGTGGATGATCAGTCACCTGATCAGTGCATGATCATGCACGTGATCAGTGCATGATCAGGCACGGGATCAGTGCATGATCAGTCACGTGATCAGTGTATGATCAGCCACGTGATCAGTGCATGATAGCCACGTGACTAGTGTATGATCAGTCACGTGATCAGTTCATGATAGCCACTTTATCAGTGCATGGTCAGTCACGTGATTAGTGCATGATTTGTCACCTGATCAGTGTATAATATCCACGTGATCATTTCATGCGCTGTCATGTGATCAGTGCATGGTACGGAACGTGATCAGTGCATGATTAGTCACGTGATCAGTGCATGTGCAGTCATGTGATCAGTGCATGACAGCTACGCAATCAGTGCATAATTAGTCACGTGATCAATGCATGATCAGCCACGTGATCAGTGCATGATAGGCACGTCAACAGTGCATGAATAGGTACGTGTTCAGTTAATGCGCAGTCATGTGACCAGTGCATGATAGACACGCGATCAGTGCATGATAGCCACGTGATTCAGTGCATGTGCAGTCACGTGATCATTGTATGATCAGCCACGTGAACAGTGCATGATCAGCCATGTGATCAGTGTATGATCAAGCACGTGATCACTGCATGATCAGTCACGTGATCATAGCATGCGCAGTCATGTGATCAGTGCATGACAGCTACGCCATCAGTGCATAATCAGTTACGTGATCAATGCATGATCAGCCACGTGATCAGTGCATGATTTCCACGTAAACAGTGCATGAACAGGTACGTGTTCAGTACATGCGCAGTCACGTGATCAGTGCATGATAGACAAGTAATCAGTGCATGATAGCCACGTGATCAGTGCATGATCGGTCACGTGATCAGTGCCTGCCCAGTCACGTGAACAGTGTAGGATCAGCCACGTGATCAGTGCATGATAGCCAGCTGATCAGTGCATGGTAAGCAACGTGATTAGTGCATGATTAGCCACGTTATCAGTGCATGATCAGCCACGTGATCACTGTATGATCAGCCACGTGATCAGTCCATGTGCAGTCATGTGATCAGTGTATGATCAGTCATGTGTTCAGTGAATGATAGACAAGTGATCAATGCATGATATCTACGTGATCAGTGCATGCTCAGTCACATGAGCAGTGCATGATCAGCCCCGTGATCAGTGCATGACAGCCACGTTCTCATTGCCTTCAATTATGTGGTCAGTGAATGTGCAGTCACGTTATTCGTGCATGGGTAGACACGTGATCAGTGTATGATCAGCCACGTGTTCAGTGCATGATAGACACGTGATCAGTGCATGATAGCCACGTAATCATTGCATACAATTACGTTAACAGTGCATGTGCAGTCACGTGATCAGTGTATGATAGACATGTGATCAGTGAATGATCAGTCACGTGATCAGTGCCTGACCAGTAACGTGATCAGTGTATGATCATCCACATGATCAGTGCATGCGCAGTCACGTGATCAGTGCATTATAACCACGTGATCAGCTCTTGATTAGTCACATGATCAGCACCATTCAGACACGAGATCACTGCATGCTAAGTCACGTGATCAGTTCATGATCAGCCACGTGATCAGTGCATGCTCCGCAATGTGATTAGTGCATGATCAGCCACTTGGTTAGTGTATGATTAACCACGTGATCAGTGCATTATCTGCCACATGATCAGTGCATGATCTGCCACGTAATCAATGCATGCACTGTCACGTGATCAGTGTAAGATCAGCTTCGTGATCAGTGCATGATTAGTTACGTGATCAATGTATGATTAGCCACGTGATCAGTGCATGATAGCCACGTGATCAGTGCATGATCAGTCACGTGATCATGGCATGTGAACGCATGTGATCAGTGCATGACAGCCTACGCAATCAGTGCATAATCATTCACGTGATCAATGCATGATCAGCCACGTGATCAGTGCATGATAGCCACGAAAACAGTGCATGAACAGGTCCGTAATCAGTTCAAGCGCAGTCACGTGATCAGTGCATGATAGCCACGTGAACCGTGCATGATCTGTCACGTGATCAGTGTATGCACAGTCACGTGATCAGTGGTATGAGCAGCCACGTGATCAGTGCAATATGAGCCAAGTGATCAGTGCATGCACAGTCATGTGGTCAGTGTATGATCAACTTCATGATCAGTGCAAGATTAGCCACGTGATCAGTGCATGCTAACCCTCGTGATCAGTGCATGATCAGTCATGTGATCATTGTATGATCATCCACGTGATCAGTACATGATAGTCACGTAAACAGTGCATGAACAGGTACGTGTTCAGTACATGCGCAGTCACGTGATCAGTGCATGACAGACAAGTGATCAGTGCATGATAGCCACGTGATCAGTGCATGATCGGTTACGTGATCAGTGCATGCGCAGTCACGTGATCAGTGTATGATCAGCCCACGTGATCAGTGCATGATAGCCACCTGATTAGTGCATTGTAAGCAACGTGATTAGTGCATGATTAGCCACGTTATCAGCCCATGATCAGCGAGGTTATCAGTGCATGATCAGCCATGTGATCAGTGCATGCAC
Source organism: Bos taurus (assembly GCF_002263795.3). Lineage (NCBI taxonomy): Eukaryota > Metazoa > Chordata > Mammalia > Artiodactyla > Bovidae > Bos > Bos taurus. Next base: position 19,890 of record NW_020191685.1, on the reverse strand, counting down.
AGTCACGTGATCAGTGTATGATCAGCTTGGTGATCAGTGCATGATCAGCCACGTGATCAGTGCATGATCAGCCACGTGAGCAGTGCAGATCACCCACGTGAGCAGTGCATCATAAGCTATGTGATCAGTGCATGCATAGTCACGTGATCAGTGTATGATCAGCTTCGTGATCAGTGCATAATCAGCCACGTGATCAGTGGATGATCAGGCCGCTGAAGAGTGCATTATCAGTCACGTGATCAGTGTAGTATAGCCATGTGATCAGTGCATGATCCGGCACGTGATCTGTGCATGATCAGGCACGTGATCAGTGCATGATCAGGCACGTGATCAGTGCATGATCAGTCACGTTATCATTGTATAATCAGCCACGTGATCAGTGCATGGTAGCCTCGTGACGAGTGTATGGCCATGTGATCAGTGCATGATAACCACGTGATCAGTGCATGATCAGTCACGTGATTAGTGCATGATCTGTCACTTGATCAGTGTATATATCCACGTGATCAGTTAATGCGCCGTCATGTGATCAGTGCATGATACGCAAGGTAATCAGTGCATGATCAGTCACGTGATCATGGCATGCGCAGTCATGTGATCAGTGCATGACATCTACGCAATCAGTGCATAATCAGTCACGTGATCAATGCATGATCAGCCCACGTGAACAGTGCATGATAGCCACGTAAGCATTGCATGAACAGGTACGTGTTCAGTTTCATGCGCAGTCACGTGATCAGTGAATGATAGACATGTGATCAGTGCATGATAGCCACGTCAACAGTGCATGAACAGGTACGTGTCAGTTAATGCGCAGTCACAGTGATCAGTGCATGTGCAGACACGTGATCAGTGTATGAACAGCCATGTGTTCAGTGCATGATAGACAAGTGATCAATGCATGATATCTACGTGATCAGTGCATGCTCAGTCACATGAGGAGTGCATGATCAGCCCCCGTGATCAGTGCATGACAGCCACGTTATCATTGCCTTCAATTACGTGGTCAGTGAATGTGCAGTCACGTGATTCGTGCATGGGCAGACACGTGATCAGTGTATGATCAGCCACGAGTTCAGTGCATGATAGACACGTGATCAGTGCATGATAGCCACGTGATCATTGCCTACAATTACGTGAACAGTGCATGTGCAGTCACGTGATCAGTGCATGATAGCCACGTGATCAGTGAATGATCAGTCACGTGATCAGTGCCTGATCAGTAACGTGATCAGTGTATGATCATCCACATGATCAGTGCATGCACAGTCACGTGATCAGTGCATTATAGCCACGTGATCAGTTCTTGATTAGTCACATGATCAGCACCATTCAGACACGAGAATCACTGCATGCTAGTCACGTGATCAGTTCCTGATCAATGACGTGATCAGTGCATGATCAGCGACGTGTTCAGTGCATGATCAGCCACTGGATCTCTGTATGATCAGCCACGAGATCAGTGCATGTGCAGTCACGTGATCAGTGTATGATCAGCCACGTGAAGAGTGCATGCGCAGTCTCGTGATCAGTGCATGATAGCCACGTGATCAGTTCTTGATTAGTCACATGATCAGCAACCATTCAGACACGAGATCACTGCATGCTAAGTCACGTGATCAGTTCATGATCAATGACGTGATCAGTGCATGTGCAGTCACGTGATCAGTGTATGATCAGCCACGTGTTCAGGGCATGATAGCCAAGTGATCAATGCATGATAGCTAAGTGATCAGTGCATGCTCAGCCACATGATCACTGCATGATCAGCCATGTGATCAGTGCATGCACAGTCATGTGTTAAGTGTATGATCAGCTTCGTGATCAGTGCATGATAAGCCACGTGATCAGTGCATGATCAGCCACGTGATCAGTTCATGATCAGGCACGTGATCAGTGCATGATCAGTCACGTGATCATAGCATGCGCAGTCATGGTGATCAGTGCATGACAGCTACGCCAACAGTGCATAATCAGTTACGTGATCAATGCATGATCAGCCACGTGATCAGTGCATGAATAGCATGTAAACAGTGGCATGAACACGTACGTGTTCAGTTAAATGCACACTCACATGAATCAGTGCATGATACACACGTGATCAGTGTATGATCAACCACGTGATTAGTGCATAATCCACACCGTGATTACTGCATGATCAGCCCACGTGATCAGTGTATGATCAGCCACGTGATCAGTGCAATATGAGCCACGTGATCAATTGCATGCAGTCATGTGATCAGTGTATGATCAGCTTCATGATCATTGCATGATCAGCCACGTGATCAGTGCATGGTCAGGCTCGTGATCAGTGCATGTTCAGTCATGTGATCATTGTATGATCATCCACGTGATCAGTGCATGATCAGCCACGTGATCACTGTATTATCAGCCACGTGATCACTGCATGATCCACAACGTGATCAGTGCATACATCAGCCACGTGATCAGGGTATGATCAGCACGTGTTTAGTGCACGATCACCCACGTGAGCAGTGCATCATAAGCCATGTGATTAGTGCATGCATTGTCACGTGATCAGTGTATGATCAGCTTCGGGATCAGTGCATAATCAAGCCACGTGATCAGTGCATGAATCAGGGCCCATGAAGAGAGCATGAGATTAGTCCATGTGATCTGTGTATGATAAGCCATGTGGATCAGTGCATATTCAGCCCACGTGATCAGTACATGGATCAGGCACGTGATCAGTGGATGATCAGTCAACCTGATTCAGTGCATGATCATGCCACGTGATCAGTGCATGAATCAGCAGGGATCAGTGCATGATCAGTCACCCAGTGATCAGTGTATGATCAGCCACGTGATCAAGTGCATGGATAGCCACGTGACTAGTGTATGATCAGTCACGTGATCAGTTCATGATAGCCACTTTATCAGTGCATGGTCAGTCACGTATTAGTGCCATGATTTGTCACCTGATCAGTGTATAATATCCACGTGATCATTTCATGCGCTGTCATGTGATCAGTGCATGGGTACGGAACGTGATCAGTGCATGATTAGTCACGTGATCAGTGCCATGTGCAGTCATGTGATCAGTGCATGACAAGCTACAGCAATCAGTGCATAATTAGTCACGTGATCAATGCATGATCAGCCACGTGATCAGTGCATGATAGGCACGTCAACAGTGCATAATAGGTTACGTGTTCAGTTAATGCGCAGTCATGTGACCAGTGCATGATAGACACGCGATCAGTGCATGATAGCCACGTGATCAGTGCATGTGGCAGTCACGTGATCATTGTATGATCAGCCACGTGAAACAGTGCATGATTCAGCCATGTGATCAGTGTATGATCAAGCACTGATCACTGCATGATCAGTCCACGTGATCATAGCCATGCGCAGTCATGTGAATCAGTGCATGACAGCTACGCCATCAGTGCATAATCAGTTACGTGATCAATGCATGATCAGCCACGTGATCAGTGCATGATTTCCACGTAAACAGTGCATGAACAGGTACGTGTTCAGTACATGCGCAGTCACGTGATCAGTGCATGATAGGACAACGTAATCAGTGCATGATAGCCACGTGATCAGTGCATGATCGGTCACGTGATCAGTGCTGCCCAGTCACGTGAACAGTGTAGGATCAGCCACGTGATCAGTGCATGATAGCCAGCTGATCAGTGCATGGTAAGCAACGTGATTAGTGCATGATTAGCCACGTTATCAGTGCATGATCAGCCACGTGATCACTGTATGATAAGCCACTGATCAGTCCATGTGCAGTCATGTGATCAGTGTATGATCAGTCATGTGTTCAGTGAATGATAGACAAGTGATCAATGCATGATTATCTACGTGATCAGTGCATGCTCAGTCACATGAGCAGTGCATGATCAGCCCCGTGATCAGTGCATGACAGCCACGTTCTCATTGCCTTCAATTATGTGGTCAGTGAATGTGCAGTCACGTTATTCGTGCATGGGTTAGACACGTGATCAGTGTATGATCAGCCACGTGTTCAGTGCATGATAGACACGTGATCAGTGCATGATAGCCACGTAATCATTGCATACAATTACGTTAACAGTGCATGTGCAGTCACGTGATCAGTGTATGATAGACATGTGATCAGTGAATGATCAGTCACGTGATCAGTGCCTGACCAGTAACGTGATCAGTGTATGATCATCCACATGATCAGTGCATGCGCAGTCACGTGATCAGTGCATTATAACCACGTGATCAGCTCTTGATTAGTCACATGATCAGCACCATTCAGACACGAGATCACTGCATGCTAAGTCAGTGATCAGTTCATGATCAGCCACGTGATCAGTGCATGCTCCGCAATGTGATTAGTGCATGATCAGCCAACTTGGTTAGTGTATGATTAACCCACGTGATCAGTGCATTATCTGCCACAATGATCAGTGCATGATCTGCCACGTAATCAATGCATGCACTGTCACGTGATCAGTGTAAGATCAGCTTCGTGATCAGTGCATGATTAGTTACGTGATCAATGTATGATTAGCCACGTGATCAGTGCATGATAACCACGTGGATCAGTGCATGATCAGTCACGTGATCATGGCATGTGAAACGCATGTGATCAGTGCATGACAGCCTAGCAATCAGTGCATAATCATTCAACGTGATCAATGCATGATCAGCCACGTGATCAGTGCATGATAGCCACGAAAACAGTGCATGAACAGGTCCGTAATCAGTTCAAGCGCAGTCACGTGATCAGTGCATGATAGCCACGTGAACCGTGCATGATCTGTCACGTGATCAGTGTATGCACAGTCACGTGAATCAGTGTATGAGCAGCCACGTGATCAGTGCAATATGAGCCAAGTGATCAGTGCATGCACAGTCATGTGGTCAGTGTATGATCAACTTCAATGATCAGTGCAAGATTAGCCACGTGATCAAGTGCATGCTCAACCTCGTGATCAGTGCATGATCAGTCATGTGATCATTGTATGATCATCCCACGTGATCAGTACATGATAGTCACGTAAACAGTGCATGAACAGGTACGTGTTTCAGTACAATGCGCAGTCAACGTGATCAGTGCATGACAGACAAGTGATCAGTGCAATGATAGCCACGTGATCAGTGCATGATCGGTTACGTGATCAGTGCATGCGCAGTCACGTGATCAGTGTATGAATAGCCACGTGATCAGTGCATGATAGCCACCTGATTAGTGCATTGTAAGCAAACGTGATTAGTGCATGATTAGCCACGTTATCAGCCCATGATCAGCGAGGTTATCAGTGCATGATCAGCCATGTGATCAGTGCATGCACAGTCACGTGATCAGTGAATGAATCAGCTTGGTGATCAGTGCATGATCAGCCACGTGATCAGTGCCATGATCAGCCACGTGAGCAGTGCAGATCACCCCACGTGAGCAGTGCATCATAAGCTAATGTGACAGTGCATGCATAGTCACGTGATCAGTTGTATGATCCAGCTTTCGTGAATTCAGTGCATAATCAGCCCACGTGATCAGTGGATGATCAGGCCGCTGAAGAGTGCATTATCAGTCACGTGATCAGTGTAGTATAGCCATGTGATCAGTGCATGATCCGGCACGTGATCTGTGCATGATCAGGCACGTGATCAGTGCATGATCAGGCACGTGATCAGTGCATGATCAGTCACGTTATCATTGTATAATCAGCCACGTGATCAGTGCATGGTAGCCTCGTGACGAGTGTATGGCCATGTGATCAGTGCATGATAACCACGTGATCAGTGCATGATCAGTCACGTGATTAGTGCATGATCTGTCACTTGATCAGTGTATAATATCCACGTGATCAGTTAATGCGCCCGTCATGTGATCAGTGCATGATACGCAAGGTAATCAGTGCATGATCAGTCACGTGATCATGGCATGCGCAGTCATGTGATCAGTGCATGACATCTACGCAATCAGTGCATAATCAGTCACGTGATCAATGCATGATCAGCCACGTGAACAGTGCATGATAGCCACGTAAGCATTGCATGAACAGGTACGTGTTCAGTTCATGCGCAGTCACGTGATCAGTGAATGATAGACATGTGATCAGTGCATGATAGCCACGTCAACAGTGCATGAACAGGTACGTGTCAGTTAATGCGCAGTCACGTGATCAGTGCATGTGCAGACACGTGATCAGTGTATGAACAGCCATGTGTTCAGTGCATGATAGACAAGTGATCAATGCATGATATCTACGTGATCAGTGCATGCTCAGTCACATGAGGAGTGCATGATCAGCCCCGTGATCAGTGCATGACAGCCACGTTATCATTGCCTTCAATTACGTGGTCAGTGAATGTGCAGTCACGTGATTCGTGCATGGGCAGACACGTGATCAGTGTATGATCAGCCACGAGTTCAGTGCATGATAGACACGTGATCAGTGCATGATAGCCACGTGATCATTGCCTACAATTACGTGAACAGTGCATGTGCAGTCACGTGATCAGTGCATGATAGCCACGTGATCAGTGAATGATCAGTCACGTGATCAGTGCCTGATCAGTAACGTGATCAGTGTATGATCATCCACATGATCAGTGCATGCACAGTCACGTGATCAGTGCATTATAGCCACGTGATCAGTTCTTGATTAGTCACATGATCAGCACCATTCAGACACGAGATCACTGCATGCTAAGTCACGTGATCAGTTCCTGATCAATGACGTGATCAGTGCATGATCAGCGACGTGTTCAGTGCATGATCAGCCACTGGATCTCTGTATGATCAGCCACGAGATCAGTGCATGTGCAGTCACGTGATCAGTGTATGATCAGCCACGTGATCAGTGCATGCGCAGTCACGTGATCAGTGCATGATAGCCACGTGATCAGTTCTTGATTAGTCACATGATCAGCACCATTCAGACACGAGATCACTGCATGCTAAGTCACGTGATCAGTTCATGATCAATGACGTGATCAGTGCATGTGCAGTCACGTGATCAGTGTATGATCAGCCACGTGTTCAGGGCATGATAGCCAAGTGATCAATGCATGATAGCTAAGTGATCAGTGCATGCTCAGCCACATGATCACTGCATGATCAGCCATGTGATCAGTGCATGCACAGTCATGTGTTAAGTGTATGATCAGCTTCGTGATCAGTGCATGATAAGCCACGTGATCAGTGCATGATCAGCCACGTGATCAGTTCATGATCAGGCACGTGATCAGTGCATGATCAGTCACGTGATCATAGCATGCGCAGTCATGTGATCAGTGCATGACAGCTACGCCAACAGTGCATAATCAGTTACGTGATCAATGCATGATCAGCCACGTGATCAGTGCATGATAGCCATGTAAACAGTGCATGAACACGTACGTGTTCAGTTAATGCACAGTCATGTGATCAGTGCATGATAGAAACGTGATCAGTGCATGATCAGTCACGTGATACGTGTGTGATCAGCCACATGATCAGTGCATGATATCCACGTGATCAGTGCTGGATAGCCACGTGATCACTTCATGATTATTCACGTGATCTGTACATGATCAGTCACGTGATACGTGTGTGATCAGCCACCGGATCAGTGCGTGATGAGCCATGTGATCAGTGCAGGATCAATTAGGTGATCAGTGCATGATCAGTCACGTGATCAGTGCATGATCAGTCACGTGATCAGTGTATGATCAGCCACGTGATCAGTGCATGATCAGCCAAATGATAAGTGCATGATCAATACGTGATCAGTGCATGATCAGCCACGTGATCGTGCATGATCAGCCAGTGATCAGTGCATGATCAGTCATGTGAAGTGCATGATCATTCGTGATCAGTGCATGATCAGTCACGTGATCAGTGCATATCAGCCACGTGATCAGTTCATGATCAGGCCACGTGATCAGTGCATGATCAGTCACGTGATCATGCATGCGCAGTCATGTGATCAGTGCATGATCAGCCACGTGAACAGTGCATGATCAGGCACGTGATCAGTGCATGATCAGCCACGTGATCAGTGCATGATAGCACATGTCAGTGCATGAACACGTCAGTGTTCAGTTAATCACAGTCATGTGATCAGTGCATGATAGACGTGATCAGTGCATGATCAGTCACGTGATAAGTGTGTGATCAGCCACATGATCAGTTCATGATATCCACGTGATCAGTGCAGGATAGCCACGTGATCACTTCATGATTATTCACGTGATCTGTACATGATCAGTCACGTGATACGTGTGTGATCAGCCACGGATCAGTGCGTGATGAGCCATGTGATCAGTGCAGGATCAATTATGTGATCAGTGCATGATCAGTCACGTGATCAGTGCATGATCAGTCACGTGATCAGTGTATGATCAGCCACGTGATCAGTGCATGATCATCCAATTGATAAGTGCATGATCAATTACGTGATCAGTGCATGATCAGCCACGTGATCGTGCATGATCATCACGTGACAGTACATGATCAGTCATGAACAGTGCATGATCATTTAACGTGATTGTGCATGATCAGTCACGTGACCAGTATATGGTAGCTACGTGATCATTGCATGATCAGCCACGTGATCAGTGCATGATCAGTCACGTGATCAGTGCATGATCAGTCACGTGATCAGTGTATGATCAGCCACGTGAACAGTGCATGCTTGATATGCACTGACTCACTGCGGATTCATTGCAATGATCACGTAGGCTACCATATACTGTCACGTGAGCTGGATCATGCACAGATCACGTATAATGATCATCGCAATGTTCAACGTGACTATCATTATGAATCACTGATATCATCACCGATTCACGTGGTTAATCATTCACGTGATCACGGAATTTGTATTCATATGCACTATCATTTGGCTGAGCATGCAATATCACGTGGCTGATCATACACTATCACGAGACTGATCAGGCACTGATCACGTGACTATCATGCACTGATCACATAAAGTTGATCCATCACTTTATTCACATGCATCATTCACGCACTGATCCCGTGGCTGGATCACACACGTATACTACTATAAATTGTACGAGATACACGAAATAATCATAAGTGATCACTGGCTATCCAGCACTGATCACGTGGATACATGCAACTATCATGTGGCTGAATCACACACGAATCACGTCGTTGATCATAGCACTGATCACGTGTTATCATTTGCACTGATCATCGTGACTGTGCATTAACTGAACACCGTACTGTTCATGCACTGGTTACATCGCTATCATGCACTGATCACGTGGGCTATCATGCATTATCAGTAACTGATTATGCACTGTCGTAAAGCTGTCATGCACTGATCCACATGGAGCTGCGCTGCTATGATCCGTGATGATCATGCACTGATCACTGCCTGATCATAACTGATCACTGGCTGATCATGCACTGATGCCGTGGCTTATCATGCACTATCACGAAGCTATCATACACTTTAACAACATGACTGTGCATGCACTGATCACATGGCTGATCATTTGCAGTGACATGTGACTGAGCATGCACTGATCAACTTAGCTATCATGCATATCACTTGCTTATCATTCCCTGAACACGTGCTGATCATACACTTTGATTCACGTGACTCACATGCACTATCACGTCATGTATCATTGAACTGATCATGAATTACATGCAAGTGATCTCGGTCTGAATGGTGCTGTATCATTGACTAATCAAAACTGATCACTGCTATCGCATGACCGACTCGCATCACGATCAGTGCTATCATTACACTATCACGTGACTGCACATGCACTGATCTCGTGCTGATCCATTACAGAATCCAGGCTGATCATGCACTGAACACGTCGGGCTGATTCATGCACTGATTCACGTCACTATCAGGAAACTGATCACGTGACTTAGCATGCCCAGTGAATCTCAGTGTCTGAATGTGCTTTCATTGTGACTAATTCAAGAACTGATCAACGTGGGCTATAATGCTGATCACGATACGCGACTATTTGCGCTGATGATCATGTGGATGATCATTACACTTGACACGTACTGATCAGGCACTGATTCACGTGACTACATCCACTGATCACTGGCTATCATGCACTATCACGTTAACTGCACATTTGCACTGTTCACGTAATTGTAGGCCAATTAATCACGTGCTATTCATGCACTATCCATCGTGTCTATATGCACTGAACTCGGTGCTATCATACCACTGATCACGTTCTTCGTCCCATGCACGAATCACTCGTGATGCACATTCACTGACCACGTAATTAAGGGCAATATAACGTGGCGTCCATGCACTATCACGCCTTGATCATGCACTCCTCATTGACTGAGCCATTGCACTGATCACGTAGATTATCATCATTTATCACTTGTCTATCATGCACTTGAACACTGGCTGTTCATACATGATCACGTGTCTGACATGCATATTTCACTGAGCTGCGCATTAACTGACACGTACCTGCTTATGCACTGTTGAGCTGGCTATCATGCACTGATTCACATGTCTTCATTCACTTGATCAGCGTGACTGCGCATGAACTGATCACGGTAACCGTGTTCATGCAATGCTACGTGCTTCATGCACTGTTCACGGTGGCTCATCCGAATCCGACACCATGATCACGTGACTGATTATGCACTGATTGCGTAGATGTTCATGCACTGATCACAGACTGCGCATTGCCATGATCACGTGACTATCATGCACTATTACCTTGCGTATCATGCACTGATCACATGACGGCGCATTAACTGATCACGTGATATTATACCCACTGATCAAAGTGACAATCATGCCACTAATCCTTGGACTGATCATGCACTGATCACTGTTATCATGCACTTGATCACATGGCTTACACTCGTACGGGCTACCACTGCACTATCACGGGCTGATTATACAATGAAACGTGAATCTGATCATACATTGCCTTGATCACGTGCCTGTCATCACTTCAGTGCCTACATACCAGATCACGTGCCGGATGCATAGCACTATCACATGGCTATATACACTTATCACACGTGACTGATAATGCACTCTTCACGGCCTGATCATCCACTGATCACGTGTGTTATGACTGATACAGCTGAGTCGAATTACACTGATCACGGACTATGCATTCACTTACACATAGTTATGATGCACTCCACGTGGTGATCTTGCCACTGTCCAGTGCTGATCATGCACTGATCACGGGCTGATCATGCACTGATTCACCAAGCTGATCATACACTGATCACGTGACTGGCAGGTCCAGCTGAATCACATGGCTGATCATGCAACTGATAACCTCGCTGATCATGGCTTATACTTGGCTAAATCATGCACTAATCACGTTGCTTACAATGCACTAATCAGTGGCTATTCATGGCACTATTCACGTGCTGAGCATACACTGACACGTGATATGCGCATGCACATGAGTCACGTAACCAATCATGCACTGATCAGGCTATCATGCAACTGAATCACTTGCTGTCATTGCACTGATCACTAGCTGCGCATGTACTGAACACGTACCTGTCATGCACTGTTTACGGGACTACATGTACTGATCAACGTGATGAGCAACAAATGAGTCACATGGAAAACTGATGCATGCACTGTCAGAGTTGAGCATTGCACTGATCACGTGGCTAATCTTGCACTGATCATGAAGTTGATCATACACTGACCACATGACTGTGCATGCACTGATTCACTTGGCTCATATTGCACCTATCACTGGCTGCTCATTACCACTATCACTGACTGTGCATACACTGATCACGTAACAATCCATGCACGGTTACGTGGCTATCATGCACTGATCCACGTGACTGCGCTGAACTGATTTACGGACTTTCCAGTGCCACTGTTAGTTCGTGGCTATCATGCAACTGATCACGTGGCTGATCATGCATTTGATCCACAGTGAATTGATTATGCACTGATTGCGTAGCTGTCATTGCCACTATCACATGCGCTTCACTTGCCATGATCACGTGAACTATCTGCACTGACACGTGCTATCATGCACTGACACCGTGGCTAATCATTACCTGATCACATAACTAATCATCCACTATCACGAAGCTATCCTTACACTATCACGTGAACAGTGCATGCATGTATTACTGCAGACATGCATATCATTGCAGCATTAATGCACTATCACATGGTTAATATACACTAACCAATGATGATCATCACTAATCACTTGCGAGCAGCACTGATCACGTGGCTTGATCATGAACTATCACGTAGCTTAGCATGCAGTATCTCGTGTCTGACTATGTGCTGATATGGACTAATCAAGAGTGATCACGTGGTTATATGCACTGATCACGTACTGCGCATGCACTGATCACTGTGGATGATCATACACTATCACGTTACTGTCAAGCACTGATTTCAACGTGACTTATTCTGATCACATCACATTCTATCGATCACCTGATCACGTGACTGCACAGGCACGCTTAACGTAATTGTATGCAATGATTTACGTATCATGCACTGATCACGTGTCTATCATGCACTGAACACGTGTGATCATTTACACTGATCACGTGCTTCTACCCATGCACGATAACTGACTGCCATTCACTTGACACATAATGAAGCAATGAGAACGTGCTGTCATGCACTGGATCACGAGCTGATCAGCACTGCTCATGTGACTGAGCATTGCACTGATCACTAGATATCATGCATTAATCACTTGTCTATCATTCACTGAACACATGATGATCATCACTACCTGACTGCACTTGGATGTATGATCATACGTGATCACTGGCTGATATACATATCACGTGCTGATCTGCACTATAACTGGCTATCATCAACTAATCACTGCTTACATCACTGACACTGTATCATGCAACTGATCACTGGCTATCCTACATGTTCCACGTTGACTGGCAGGCACTTTGAGCATTGATCCGATCATTTGCCTATCCTGGCATCAGTGCATGATTTACTTGTTTCATGCACTGATTTTCACGGACTGCGCCATGTTTACTGAACACTACGGTTTCATGGGCACTGTTTACGTGAAATCATGCACTGATCCCGTGGCTGATCATGCATTGATCACGTAACCTGATTATCGCCACTGATTGGCTAGCTGTCATGTGCACTGATCACATGGAATGCGGATGCTATGATCACGTGACTGATCATCGTGATCACGTGCTTGATCAACACTGATCACATGCTGTCATTGCACGTTCACGTGCGCTGATTCACTACAATGATCAGCTCGGACTTGCACCATGCACTTTGATCACGTGCTATTCATGACTGAGCACGTTCTATCCATGCACTGGTCACATGACTTCGCATAACTGAAACACGAACCTATTCATGCACTGTGACGTGCCTTATTCATGCACTGATCACGGGCTATCATGCAGGTCACGTGCTAATTATGATGATTGCGTAGCTGTCATTGCACTACACATGCTGCACTCATGCACTGATCACCGTAACTAATCATGCATGATCACGTGCGTATCATGCACTTGATCACATACGGCGCAGAAATTATCACGGATATATACACTGATCAGGTGACAAATCATGCACTAATCATAACTGATCATCACTGATCAATGGCTACTCATTGAACTTCAACTGACTATCATACAACTATCACGGCCTAGCATGCACTGATCACGTGGCTGATTCATACACTATCACGTGACTGACATGCACTGATTCCCGTTGCCTGATCATTCCTATCACGTGCTATGATGATGCACAGATAAGGTGACTGGATCATCCACTGATCACGTGGCCTATCATGCAACTAGATCCACTGTGGCGAATATCACTTTAACATGCTATCATACACGATCACATGATTAATCATTGCTCTCTTCATGGCCTATCATGCATCTGATCACGTGGCTATTATGCACTGATCACGAAGCTGATCATTTACACTGATCACTGACAATCATCACTAATCACAGGCTATGAGCCACTGCTTCACGTGGGTGAATGCTGCACTAAAACACGGCTTTGATCATAGCCCTGATTCACGTGGTGATTCATGCACTATTTCACTTGTGGATCATGCAGGTGATCACGTGCTGATTAATACAGTGATCCACCTGGCTGATCATCAGATCACAGCATGATCATTACAATATCACCTGACTGAACATGCACTGATCACGAGCCTGACCATGCACTATCCACGTGGCTGATCTGCAATTATTCATGAAGCTGATCATACACTGATCACAAATGCATCTGCATGCAATGATCACATGGGTCATATTGCACTAATCAACGTGGCTGACTCATACACTATTCATCCGATTGGCGATCATATCATGTGGCATTATGCACTAACACGTGGTTGATCATACACTGATCACGTGTGTACATGCACTGATCATGTGGTGTTCACAACTGAACAACTCAGCTACGTTTTATGACTGGCTTACATGACTATACTGGCCTACAGGTGCATATGCATATCACGTAACCTGATTATGCACTGTTGGCGTTAGCTGTCACGCCATACTCTACATGCGTACTGCGATTGCTATGATCACACGTGACTAGATCATGACTGATCACGTGCTATCATGAACTGATCACGTGGTGATCATCACTACACGTGCTTATTCATCACTGATTCACGAAGCTGATCATACCTTACACATGACTGTGCATTGCACTGATCACCATGGCGATCTGCATGATCTTTGGCTAGCATGCACTGATCACTTAGCTATCACATGCATTGATCACCTGGCATCATGCCCTGAACACCACTGGCTGATCATACCACTATCACGTGACTGCACATGCATGATCACGTTCATTGTAATCATAACTGATACGTACTTAGCATGCAGTGATACTCGTGTCTGAATGTTGCTGATCATGGACTATCAAAAAACTGATCACTGTGGCATATTTCATGCACTGATCACGTGGGAACTGCGCAATGCACTGATCACGTGCTGATTCATACACTTGATCACGTGACTGCCATGCAACTATCTCGTGTATCTTACCAGAGATCCAGTGGCGATTAGCACCCCCTCTAAAACGTCGATCATGCATGATCACGTCATTGATCAGGAAACTATCACGTGACTTAGCATGCAGTATCTCGTGTCTGAAGGTTGCTGATCATGTGATAATCTAACGAACTTATTCCCGTGGCTATATTCCTTCACGTGGACTGTGCATGCACTGCTCTAGTGCATATCCATACAATGATACGTTACTATCGGCACTGATCACGTGACTGAATTCATCACTTGATCACGTGCTATCATGCATGATCACGTGACTGCACATGCATGTTCAGTAATTGTAAGGCAATAGATCACGTGGACTATCATGCACTGATCACGTGTCTATCATTGCACTGAACTGCGTGGCTATCATCAACTGATCACTGTGTCTGCCCATGCACGAATCCACGTGACGGCAATTTCCACTGACCCGTAATTGAACGGCGATGATAACGTGGCTGTTCATCACTGATCACATGATCGCATCTATGATCCACGGACTGATCACTGCACTATCCACGTTGCCTGATCATGAATGATCACGAGGCGCATCACTGTCAGGCTATCATCATGCTTATTCAGAGCTGAGGTCTGATAACATTTAACACATGACTGGCATGCCATGATCACATGCGATCATCACTAGCATGTGCTTTCAGCCACTGATCACTAGGCTGATCCAGCCAACTCTTCACATGACTGCGCCATGCTGAAGCACGTGACTGATCATGCTCTATCAGTGGCTCATGCACTCACACGTGTCTATCATCCATGAACACGTGTCTGATCATACACTATCATGTTATTCGCATGCACTAATCACATGACTGCACATGCACTGAGCACGGTAATTATGACATATCAGGTGAGCTACATGCACTGATCAGTGTCTGATTCTGCAATGCTCATGTGAGTCAGGCTACGCACTAATGACGTAGCTATTCATGCATTTGATTCACGTGTCTATCATGCTCGTAACACGTGAGCCTGATCAATAGAACTGATCACCGTTGATGCCAGCACTGATCCATTCTGATATAGAGTAGATCACGTGGCTGATCATGCACCATTAGGTGGCTGACATGCATGATCCGTGAGCGCACATGCACTGTTCACTTTAATTGTAGGCAAATATCACTTGACTATCTACGACTGATCACGTGTCTTCATGCACTGAGATCCCCCCCCCCACGCTGGATTCATAACTGATCACGGATGCTGCGTCATGCACTGTCATGCTGGCTTATCATACACTATCACCTGTCGCTGATAGGAAACTGTATAGTGACTTAGCCATGCAGTATCTCGGTCTGGAATGGTTGCTGATCATGTGACATCAAAACTGATCACGTGGCTTTCTGCACTGTTCACTGACTGCGCATGCAATTGATGCATATGGCTGATTACACTGATCACGGACTGCAACATGCACTGATCACGTGGCTGTCATACAGATTCCAGTGCTTGATCAGTGCACCATCAGTCGCTGTCATGCATTGATCACGTGACTGCCAGTGCACTGTTCACTAATTGTCAGCACATTGAAATCACGTGCTATCATGCACTGATCACGTGTTCTATCAGCACTGAACTCGTGGCTATATACACTATCACGGGTCATGCCCATGCACGACTCACTGACTTCACCATTCACTGACCACGTAATTGAAGCAATGATAACGGTATGTCTCACTGACTCACGCGCTGATCATGCACTCCCATCACTCAGATGACTTCGTAGCTATACTGCACTGATCACCCGTAACTGACTCAACGTGATTGATCACTATCTGCATGCACTCGCACCTGGAGATCACATGCATCACGTGATCACGGATGTACGTGGTGATCATACATGCTCATGTGGCTATCATGCACTGATTATGTGGCTGATCATCACAGATCACGTAGCTATGATGACACTGAACACATGCTATCATCATGATCACGTGAACGCATCATGCACTGAGTCACGTCCCTGATCTATCACTTCACGTGGCTGATCATCCACTAATCCGTGCCTGATCATGCACTGATACACCTGGCTGATTATTGGCATTGGTCACGAAAGCTGATCATACACTGATACGTGACAGATTGCATGCACTAACTACATTGCTTATGATCCAACTTCACTGGTGATGGCTGCACTGATCACGTGGCTGATCATACCTAGATTCAACGTGGACTGATCATGCCACTTAATAACAAGCGATTCTTAAACGGGATCCCGTTACTGTGCAGATGCACTGATCAGTGGCTGCATCATTGCACTGATCACTGGAATGATCATACAATGATACTGATGATCTTACTGATCACGAGCCTTACCATGCACTTGATACAGCGTGGCTGAACATGCACTATCAGGGAGCGGTCATACACTGATCACATGAGCTCTGCATGCAATGATACCGTGGGCTCATATGTGCACTGATCACCTTGGCTGATCCTACACTATCACGTGGTCTGATCATGCAAACACGGTTTCGTGATTATGCACTATCACTGGTTGAATCACTACACTATCACGTGTCAGTTCAGTCACTATCACATGACTGTGCCATTAACTAAACTACGTGTTCATGCACTGTTTACATGGCTATCATGCATGATCCAAGCGTGCTGATCATGCATGCACATGTAACTGATTAATGCACTTGCTATACTGTCATGCACGTGAATCACATGACTGCACATGCTTATGATCCGTGACTATCTAGCACTATCACCGTGCCTGATCATCACTGATCACTGGACTGATCATGCAATGATGACGAAGCTGATTCACTTAACACATGACTGTGCATAGCACTTCACATGCTGAATCATGCACTTCATGTGGCTGAGCATGCACTATCACTACTATCAGGCATTGATCACTTGGCTATAGGCCCTAACCGGCTATCATACACTGATCACGTGCTGACATGCACTGATCACGTGGAGCTGATCATACCAAGATCCATGGCTGTCATGCACTGATCCGTCGATCTATATGCACGATACGTCATGATCATTGAAACTGACTCACGTGACTTGAGCATTGCAGTCGATCTCGGTCTGAATGTGTCGATCATGTGATTAATCAGAACTATCACTGGTGGCTTACATCATACGTCACTGATCATGCACTGATCACACAATTGATCCTCGACTGATCACATGGGATCACACAACGTATCACGTGACTGATCATGTACAGATTAGTGTGATAATCATGAATGATCACGTGCTATCCTGCACTATTCACGTGGATATCATTCACTGATCATGTGGCTGATCACACATGCACTGATCACGTGGCTTGGATCCCATGCAATGATCACGTAGCTACCATGCACTGGTCACGTGATCTCATCTGCACTGGATCTGGTAAATTGCATCATGCAACTATCACCGTGACTGATCATGCACAGATCACGTGACTGATCATGCACAGATCACGTGACTGATCATGCACTGATCACGTGGCTATCATGCACTGCTCACGTGGCTGATCATGCAATGATCACGCAGCTACATGTACTGGTCACATGACTGATCATGCACTGATCACATAATTGATCATGCACTGTTCACCTGGCTTATCATGCATTGATCATGTGACTGATCATGTGCTGATCATGTTTGGTGTCACACACTGATCATGTGCCTCTGGAGGCAATGAACATAGAGCTGAGTAGGCAGGAATCAGTCAGCAGGCTATAATCATGGAACTCACCTCTGAGAAATCATGCTGCTCAGCTGGCAATAATCAAGTAGATGGGCAGGCAGGAATTACGCAGCACAGGTGGCAATTGTCAAGGAGATGACAGGCAGGAATCGTGCAGCTCAGGCGGAATGTCAAGCAGATGAGCAGACAGTAATCACGCAGCTCAGCAGGCCCTGATCACGTGACTGAGCATGCACTGTTCACGTGGATGATCAACACCTATCACGTGACTGATCATGGCACTGATCATGTGACTGATCATGCACTGATGACGTGGCTATAATGCACTGATCACTTGGCTGGACATACGACTGATCACGTGCCTGGTCATGCACTGATCACGTGGCTGATCATGCACTGATCACGTGACTGATCATGCCAATGATCTCGGTCTGATCATGCACTGATCACGTGGCTATCATGCATTGCTCACGTGGCCTGTCATGCAGTGATCACGTGGCTATCATCGCACTACTCACTTGGCTGATCATGCCAATGATCATGTAGTACCATGTACAGGTCACGGAATGATTCACACCCATCAGGTGACTGATCATGCACTGTTCACGTGGCTATCATGCACTGATCACGAGACTGATCATAGCTAGCCTGACACGTCTCTATCACATGCACTGATCACTGACTGCCCATCGCACTGATCACGTGGATGATCATACACAATCATGTGACAGATCAGCACTTGACTCACGTGGCTGATCATGCACTGATACCGTATGAGCATGGATGACACATGGGACTATCATTAGTGATCACGTGACTTAAATGGCGCTGTCATGTGACTGATCATGCGCCTATCATGTTGCTATCATACACTGATCATGTGCCTCTGAGGCAATAAACAAAGCTGAGTAGGCACGAATCAAACAGTCAGCAGGCAATAATCATGGAACTCAGCTGTGAGGAACATGCTGCTCAGCTGGCAATAATCAGCAGCTGAGCAGCAAATTACACACACAGCTGGCAATTGTCAACAGATGACAGGCGAGGAATCGTTGCAGCTCATGGCATTGTCAGAGAATGAGCAGACACTAATCACGCAGCTCGCAGGCCCGGATCACGTGCTGACGAGCAGAGATTAGATCACCACCGTAGATCATGCATCAGTATCCAGTATCAATCATGAGCAATCACTGATCATGATGATCAGCCACGGAACAGTCAAGCT